>NW_004087361.1:0-11938 GCF_000220395.1 Ichthyophthirius multifiliis
ATAAATATTTATATATATTTATAAATATTTATTTATATTTTTATTTTTTATATATTTTTACATGTATAAATAGCCTTATAATTTATAATATAATTAAAAATTTAATAATTTTCTTATTTTATATTATATATACAGCTAAAAGATGTTTTTATTGGCGATTATTTTGGTGAAGAAGATATAATTTTTTTATAAAAGTAAAGAAACTATTCTGTTTATTGCTAATCTTTATAAGGATTATTACTTTTTATTTAAAAAAAATCTTTTTTAGATTATATTTATTTTCAGAATAACTATTCGAAATAATATATTAATTAAATGTTTGGTAAGAAATAGGATAATATAACTAAAACACATACAAATATTAAATTTTCTTTAGACAATTATGGACAATATCTTGTTAATGAAAATTTTAATAAAAATCCTCATTTAATTTAAAGCGAGTTAGTTATTAAAAAACAAAAAAGTATTTAAAATGATACTATTTTTGAATGTTTTCCTTAAAATAAACAATAAAAGACTAATATTTTACATTCAAAATCTCTCAATATTTTAAGCCCTGCCATAAGTCCATTAAAAGTTGCTTTTTAATAAAAAAAAGGTTTTAATATTTCAGAAATTGCACCAAAAATATAATGTCCACCTTCTTTAAAAGATTTCGAAGATAATTAAAACGCAATAAAATAAATAAAAAGTACAGTTGATATTTAGGAAAACATTAAAATACTAAATTTTAGTACTAAAATGAATTCAATTGAGAAAAATTTGGATGAATCTAAATAAAATAATGAAATTTTATTTAATTATTTTGGTGATGTTGGCTCTAAAAGTATTTTCTTTTTTATTTTTATTTTAAATAAAATAAAAAAGAAATAAATATAAATGTTAAAAAAATGAAAGAAATATTATTAAAAATAAATGAAAAACATGAAAAAAATATAGAAAATTTAAAATAAAAATGCCTTAATTTTATGAGTATAATAGATTAAGAAAATTCTAAAGTAAATAATTAAAAAATTATAAGAAAAAATTCAAAATAACTATATAATTAAGATTATTAACAAATACTTTAAAATCCAATAAAAAACGATGAATTTTTTTAAAAAAAGGACTAAGTAATTATACACAAAAAAAAGAAGAAATTTCTTAATAAAAAAATGAAATTTTTTAAATTAAAGAAAGGCATTTTTCGTTTATTACCTTATTAGAAAATAAAAAAGATGAAATTTCTTAATAAAAATATCAAGAATCTACTATAAAAAAACCAAGAAAATCTTCATATAAAACATAAGAAAAAGTCTTAAATTAAAAAAATAAGAATACTTATTAGTTTCTTTTTTCAAAAAATAAGATTAATAAATACTTAATAATGATCAATATTTGAATAGAAAAATAAGCTTTTATTTATAGAATTAATTTTAGAATAATGTTAAGTTTTCTTTGCCGGTTTCTAGAAGACAAATATTAGTTAATGAATTAAATAAGTAATTAAAAAATAAATAAAGAACAAAAGAAATGTAAATTAATCAAGAAAAAATTATTATTTTATTATAAAAAGAAGTTGATAAAATAGATAAAAAACCTATAAAATTTGTAGTTGTTCCTAAAACTAACTTTTCTTTTAATAGAATTTATTATGATTAGAGAAAAAGAGATTTTTCAACAAATAATTCTCTTCATTTTTAATAATAACCTAAAAATATTTAAACTAAAATTTTTAATAATTAAAAAATTTAGAATGTTTTTTAAAATAAAAAAGAAAACCGTTCTTTAACTTCTTAATATATTTGAACTAATTGACTTATATTTTAAAAAAGTATACTTTTGCTTTATAAGTGTTTTATTGTATGTATTTTAATTTTGTTTTGATAAAATAAATAATTTATATTTAAAATTTTTTTTATTATAATTATTATTATAGATTATATTATTTTAGATTATTTTTATTAATTGAGCTCTTTTAAATATTTTTTATAAAAAATATAATTAAGAACTATTAATATATTAGAAGTTCATATATTATTTTTATATTTTTATATCTAATTATTAAAAACTTATTTCTTGAATATCATTACTACCTCGTATTATAATTATTTCATTTACTTGTTAAATTAAAATAAAAAACTCACTTATAAATTTAATAAAAACAATTTTTAATTATTTTTAATTTAATTGTTATTTATTTAAAAATTTAATATTATAACAATTTATTTTTTATTATCTAAATAAAAATAAATGAATATTAAAAAAAATGCTTAAGCAGACACTCCAATAATTTAAAATGATTAAGGGAAATAATAATTAAACATATAACATAAAAAAAAAATTGAATAACAAAAAAGTGAAAATCCAAGTAAGAAATAAAATTAATTTTTTTAAACTTAAATAAAAAAAGTTTTAAAAATAATATTTAAGTAAAAATACTTATAAGCTTATATGTATTTTTTCTTTATAATATTTAAATAGAAATTAAAAAAATTCAACATATGAGTTCAATTAATTAAAAATTGTCAAAATTTAATAATGGTTTGAATTAAGTTAATATAGATGAAACATAAAAAATAAAAGATATACTTAAATTAATTTTAAAAAGCAAAATATATGATATTTTTATTATTATTTTGATTATTATTTTTATTTGTGTTATGTTTAGTTATTTTGCTTTAGAAAATTAATAAAATGAAAATAATTAATAGATAACATATACCCTTAAAATGTTTGAATTTATAGAATTAAGTTTACTTTTATTATTTTTAACTGAAATTTTAATAAATATATATGTTTATTCATTTAAAGTAAATATATTTAATAAAAAAATAATAATATATATATATAAATATAATATTAAAATCATAGATTTACTTTAGTGATTTAATGTATGTTTTAGATTTTATTATAATAATTTTTTCTATAATAATGCTAATTATAGATATTATTTTACTAAATTAAAACTTCAAAAAAATAACCAAGATTTTAAGAGGGATTTTTAGATTTTTACGTTTGTTTTTAATTTTTAGGAAAGTATAATTATTTATAATATAAAATTTATAATATTAATATAAATAAATATAATATATTTATATATATATATTTTATATATATTTATATATATATATATATTTTATATAATAGATTAATTAATTTTAGAGAATAAAAAAAATAAAAAAATACATTCTTAAATAAAAGCTCCAATAGAGGATGTTTTAGAAATACTGAAAAACTCTAAATAAAATATTGAAGATGAAAATATTAAATAAAAAATAAATTGGTAAATCTTTTTTTTTTAAAAATAGAATAATATATTATATAAAAAGGTGTATTAAAACTATTTCTAAAGGCAATATTTATGAACCAATATTAAAAAATAAAGACGCTAAAAATTGGCGTGACTTTTATTAATAAAAAGTATAAAAAAAACCATCTTAGAAATTAGAATAAGTGAAAAATATCAAATAAAAATTTAATTAAATTTAAATACCAAAAGAATTGGAAATTTCTTTTGTAAAAATTGAAGATGAAAATTTTAATGTTTTTGATTTTTTCGATAAAAACGATAAGGAAAATTTGCCTTTTTTATTAATTTTTTTATTTGGGAAATTCCGTATTTTTGATTAAGAAAATTTCGATCCTTTTTTTTTATTTAATTGGGCATCTAATATAGAAAATGGATATTTAAAAAACCCTTATCATAATAAAATACATGCTTTTGATGTTTTAATGGTAATTTTTATATTTTATATTAGAATTATAATTTAAATTATTAGACTATACATATTTATCTTGAAAAAAAAGAATTTGCCTAAATTACTTAATTAAATTCTTTAGAAATAGCTTAAATTTATATTGCTGCAGCTGCACATGATTACGGGCATCCTGGGTAAAATAACACTTTCTTGATAAATAGCTTACATTAATTAGCTATTTAATATAATGATTAGTCTCCTTTAGAAAATTATCATGCTTATTAGTCATTCCAGATAATGAAAAAAGAAAATTGTAATATATTTTAAGGATTTTAGAAAGAAAGCTTTATAAAATGCCGAGAGAATATAATAAATATGATTCTACATACTGACGCTTTCCATCATTTCGAAGATTTAGGAAAATTTAAAAGTCGAATAAATTCTATAGGTTTAAATTTTTATTAGTAAAATAATATAAATATATATTATTTTTTGTATACATATATATATAAATATTTTTATATATTTATAACTTTTTATTAGATTTTGACCCTATTAATAAAGATAAATAATTATGTATGTTTTTTCTTCTGCATTCTGCTGATATTTCTAATGTAACTAAACCTTGGATTTTATGTAAAAATTGGGCTGAAAGAGTTATGGAGGAATTTTGGATATAAGTAAAATATTTATTAATTAAATAATATTCATACTTATATATATATTTTAAAGGGAGATGTTGAGAAAAGTAATAACCTTAATGTAAGCTTTTTATGTGATAGATATAGTACTAATGTTAGTAAAAGTCAAATCGCTTTTATTGATTTTATCGCTGGACCTTAATTTGATGCTTTATAAATTCTTTTGCCGAAAATAGATTATTAAATTAAGTGTATTTAAGATAATAAAATCAAATGGAAAGCTTTAGAAGATTTTTATGAAAAACAATTAAAATAATAAAATAAAATTTGAAAAAATTTAATTTATACTTTTTTTTTATTTTATTTTATTTTTCTAATAAATAAATATTAAAGTCAAAAAATATTGAGTTTTTTTTTTATATATAAATATTTTTTTAATGTAATTTTATGTTTTTTTTCATTTATTTAATTCCTATTCTAATTTTTAAATACATTTTACTACTGAAAAGTCTTCTTTTGAACCATCTTATTTAACAGCGAAAAAGCATCTTGTATCTTTATATTAGGGATGTACATCGACAGTAAAATGATCTAGATTTTCAATTTTTTATTGTTATTTATCATGATATTTTAATATTTCTCTAACCTATTAAAATGTTTTTAGTATTTAAATATTAAAAAAGACTTTATAATTACCATTTTATGATAAGGTTCAATAATTTTTTAATTATTAGCTGTTCTAGCAAGAATTCCTTTAAAAAGATTTTTAATGGAGTTAATATCTGTATATTTTTCATCGGCAAAATCGAATTCATTTTTTAATTTAAATTCTTTTTTTTTATCTTTTTTTTATTTTTATTGCTACTCTTTTTCTTTTTTTATTTTTATTTTTTTTTTAAAAAAAAAAAATTGTTTACTTTTTCTATCAATACATCCATTGAAATGTTTTCCGTGTAATTCCCAGAATTTTTATAAATCTTCATTTTAAGTCACTTATATATGTACTTTTACACCCTTATCAAGTTCAATTCCATCACTAGTAAGCTTTTTTGTTATTTAAAATAAATAAATATATCATAATTATTCTTATTATATTTTATTTATAAAAAAAAAAGAATACTCTGTCTATTAATTCTTATTTAGTAGTGGCTTTATTCAATGCAAAGTTTCCTTCTATTTTTGCAAATCTGCAATAAGGAGCAACTACTTAATGTTGATTTTCTAATTATTCCTAAATTAATTTCCAATTTGGGACTCCTTCGTGTTCTTTATTGATTGTTATGGTAAAAATTATTCTTTTATTTTTATATAAAAATATTTTTATTTTATTTTCTATTTTTTTTACGGTTCAAATTTTTCTTCAAAATCGCTTTTTGGTTTTTGATTTCCGTTTGTATTGTTTTGCTCTTCTTAAGAAAATTCGGGTAATTTTAAGTTTCCTTTTCTTCTTATAGAGCTTTTGTTTTAATTTAATTCAACTTCGGTTGATTATTCAATAGCTTGGGCAAGTTAAGATACATCTTTTACTCCTAATTTGATTATTTTTTTGCATTTTAATATCAAATTTAAATCTAAAAAGCCCTTTTTTATATTTTTAATTTTATTAAAATGGTTAGTTTTACTTCAGGATTATTTGAGATTTCTTATCTAAAATATTTATCTGTAGCTAAGTTTTTATCTGATAAATAATATTCAATTTATTTTTATACTTCTTCATAATTTATACTCATTTTGCTTTTTATTTTTTTAAGGTTTTTATATTATTTAGTTTAATTAATAATATATATTTATTTATTTTTTATTTATATATTAATACTAATTTTAACCTTTTTTTTTTTAATAGTAGAAGATATAATTTGATTTTTCAAAAAAAAAAAAATAATATTTATTATATTCAATATATATAAAAATATGTTTAAATTTAATTTAAATTTTATTAAAATTGTAATTTAGAATTAAATATATAATAAATAATTCACAAATATTTTATAAAATATATATTTTATATATATTTTTTAAAAGTATAAATATCTATAGTATAATATTCAATTAATATTTCATACATTAATATTCTAACTTTGTTATGGATAACTATAATTGACATGCTATTATTTATTTTAACTTTTCATACTTTAAATATCTAAATTATCTTTAGAAGAGTTAAATTTTTGAATATAGCAACAATTTTAATCACTAAATTCATCTAATTTATCAATAATATCTTACCATTATTTTTCCTCGAGGACTTATGGGGTTTAGTTATCTTTTTATTATTATTATTTAATAATATTTTAATTATTAATTATTATTTATTATTGAATATCAATAGTTTTTTCTTTATTATAAATTTAGTCTTTTAATTCCTCAAGTTTTTTTTATTTTTTAAAAAAAGCCGATTTTCTTTTATCGTTTATTTTTTCAATTTTCTTTTCTAAACTATCTAATGTTACTTATATATTAATTTTTTTGCTTTATTTATTTGGAGACTATAATTAAATAGATTACAGATTATTTGAAATTATGTTTGTGTTTCTCATTGAATTTTTTTACGATTATTAAATAAATTCAACTTTTTAATTTTTTTCTTAAGGTATTTAAAGCTTTTATTTTGCATTTCTTATTGATTTTATATTTTTATTTATGCATGTACCCATTTTTTATATTTTTTATATATATATATATATATACTTTTTTTTTTTTTTCTTTTATTATTCCTTAAATTAATTATTTTTTGTTTGTTTTTTTTACTGTAAAATATTTTAAGTAAATTTTATTTATTTACCTTATTTTTTATTTATATAATGTTTATTTTTAATTATATTGATTTTTAAATTAATATATAATATAATTAATAATTAGTTAAGTTAGTATTATATAATTATATCTATTTTACATGATTTTAAAACGGACTTCTTTTAATTATTAAAAATTAATATAACGATTTTTAATACTTTTTTTTTTTAAATAATAAGAAAAATATAAAACAAAAACTCTCAAAGTAATGAATTAGTCATATACCTTATAAGATAGTTGTAGATTTTTCTATTTTTTATATTAAAAATATTTAAAATTAAAAAATAAATTATTATTTATATTAATATAAAAGTTAATGATTATTTAAATAATAATATAGACATTTTCATATTATAAATATAATATATTTATTTACAATAAAATAAATAAATATTTAAATTTATATAAAAAAAAATTATTTTTATTTTTTAAATTATATTGAAAAGATATAAAAGTGATAAATTAATTTTTATTAAAAACAATAATCAAGATAAAAATATTTTGATTAAAAAAAATAAAATAAAAGTATTATAAAATGATATTATAATTAAAATGAATTATATATTAAATATTTAATAATTTATAAATATTTAAAACTATATATATGTAATATAATTATAATAATTTTATTTATAATTAATCTATATTAACTATAAAAAGGCTTTATTTTAATGCCTATTTAAAATTCTAATTTTATATTTTACTCTATATGTTTATTAATACAATTAAATATTAGATTAATCAATAATTAAACCTTTTAAATAACATTATTAATATAGTAATAATAATTATATATAATTTTGATTAGAAAAACAAATGAAAATAAAAAAATATTTATTTAATAAAATATATAAGGATATAATAAATTATGTAATTTCTTTAAAATTTTTGTTGAAAAAAAAAAATTAAAATAAAATAAAAAATCAATTCAATAAAAGCTTAACATTATTAAATAACTTTTAATTTTATTTTTGTGGTAAAATTGTAAAATCATATGAAACAAAATAAATTATTAATAAATAAAATTAATAATGTTTCAAAGTAATAATAAAATTGATAAAAAGAAATGTTGTTAAATATGTAATATTAAATTTGGTATTACAGTACATAGACATGTATGTAAGCGCTGCTAAGCACTCATATGTTCCTAATGTACAAAAGAAAAAGCATAGGTATTACATAAAATATTATTAAATATGTTTTTAATTAGATTATTTTATATTATAATAAATCTAATCACAAAATATGTCTTAATTGTTCAGACGATTATCATCATAATATAGATTTAAGAAATTCAGTAATATTTTTAAAAAAATGAACTATATAAGAAAACCAAATATAAAATAAAACCATAATATACAAGGCTAAATTAAAATGGGGATAAAATAGTAATATAACAAAAAAATGGTTAAAAAGTATAAATTGTGTAGAGTAAAACATAATATTTATTAATTTTGTTTTGTTAAAGAATATTTTTTTAGAAATTGTTAAGAAGAATTTATTTAAATTTTAAAAAATTTAATGACTTAGAATAATAAGAAGAAACTATTTTCGAATTAAAATATTATTTAATATAAATATAATAAGTAAAAGATTTTTTTATTATTATTATTTTTTCCATATAAATAAAAATATAAAGTACTTTGAAAATTTAGAAATAAACTGTAATATATCTTTTTTAGAAATGATATATAAAACAGCACTTGATTAAGGAATAAATTTATCATAAATGAAAGAATAAGTGACAAATGTAATGAAATGTTTTTATATGAATTTTATAGATTAAGAAATATAACTATAATTTAGATAAGTAAAATTTATTTATTCGTTTTGTTTTTTTTTTATGTTAAATAAATAAAGGAATATTTAGAAACTGCTATATTTTTAATGCTTTTTTGCTCTGAATATAATTCTTGGAGAATAATGAAAGAAATATATGGAATAATAATTCCAATTGAAAATGTATGTCATTTATCTAGTACAAATAGTATATAATATGGAGATAAAAAATTAATAAAGTTTTTAATGGGAAAAATTTAATATGATTTAAATTCTTAGGAATGTAATAATATATTTTAATTTATTAAAAATTAAGGAATAAGGATTCTTAATTCCTTATTTATTAATTAAGTTAATTTCTAGATTTCTTTTTAAATTTTTAACTAGATAATATGTATGTCTTATGTATTTTTATTTTATATAATATAACATAAAAATGAATTTATATTTATTATAAAAATATATATATATATATATATTTAAGTGTTAAAGATGGAATGAATTATTAAGATGTTTTGGCGTATTTCTTATTTAAAATTAAGAGTTAATAGGATAATAATATGATAAAAATTCTTAGAATGACTTAAAATAGGAAATTAATACTAATACTCATTGGAAAGATTTGAAAGAAAAACTGGAAAGTTTTTAACTTTTTGAAAATGACAAAAGAAATTTCCATAGATTTAGTGGCATTGAGGATGATTTAAATTGTCTTAATATTAACGATGATTCGAAAATGGAAATTAGGGGAAGTATTATTGAAGAAAATGCTTAATTAAAAAAAGAAGTTGTGTAAATTTACAAAGTTAAAGCTGTAATTAAATAGTAAGATGAAAATATGAATAAATTAAAGGAAGATATTGCTAACTATGAAAAAATTAAAAGATTATATGATAATTAATTGTTAAATTTAAAAGAAAAAGATGAAATTATTGAAGGTTTATAATAAAAATTAATATTAAAAACTGATAATAAATGTTTAAATTGTGAAAACTTAATAATATAATAAGATTTAATAATAAAAAAGTATGAAGAAAACATAGAAGAATTACAAAAAAAATTAAAATATTTAAAAAAAAAAAAATTGTTTTTATATTTTGAGAAATAAAGAAATGAAAAAATAAAATAAAATTAATAAAAATTTCTATTCATAAAATAATAGTCCTTTTAAATAAAAAGACTATATTATTTTCAAAAAATAATAAGAAATTCCTTTAAAATAAATCGAATTTAATTAATTTGAATTATTATAAAAAGATAACCTATAATAGTTAATTCTTTAATAAAAAAACGGAAACAATTAATAAGAAAATGCAAAAAAAGAAGAATAAATATAAAATTAATAATAAAATGGAAACTCTTCTTTATCAAATAAAATATAAAATATAGACGAAGATGTTTAAAATATAAAAAATGAATAATTACTATAATAAATTAAAACAGATGGATAGATTATATAGAATAATTAATAATTAATTAATTTATAAATAAATAGAAAACATAAAGAATAAAATATTAAAAAAAAAAATAGTATTAATAATTAAATAAATAGAGAAAATCAAAGTTATTAAGATTCAAATATATAATAGGAAGAAAATAAAAAAATTAAAATCTAATTTAAGATATATAGGGAGAATTTGAGAAAAAATAAAGGAAATTTAATAAAAATATTAAGAAATAGAAAAATAATATTAAATATAGAAAGACATTAATATTAACTATTCAAAATAAATAGAATGTTATCATGATAAAATTAATTCTTTTAATAATAGATTTAAGTCTTAAGGCGATTAAATATATAAACTAAGATAAAATTTATAAAAATTGAATACTGAAAACGAAGATTTATAAAATCAAATTAAAAATTTCAAAGATATTAATTCTAATCTAGTTTAAGAAAACAAATGTCTTTTAGAATATTTATAAAAAATAAATAACGAAAAAATATGAGTTTATATTTTATAATAAATAATTAAATTATAATCATTAATAAATAAAAAATATAAGAAATAAAATAATTAAAATCCAGATTAAATTTAAAAAAATTAGAATATTTATAAGTGAAATTTTATTTATTTTTTATTCGGATATATTTGTTTTCTTTTAATTAAACATATATCTTATTATATATTCAAAAAATATTAATATTATTATTTATATTTTTTTAAAATAATAATTCAGATATTTATATAATTATATATGTAAAATATATACTTTATTTAAAATAAAATGAAGACTAAAATATATATAAAACTTAATTTAATATAGAAAAAAATAAAAAATATTTTAAAATTATTGTTAGTGTTTTTTTTTTAGATTTTATTTAGTTTTTATAGAAAATATAAATTTATAAATATTTTTTTAAATAATATATATTGTATATTTATATAAGAATAAAATAAATTTTTTATATATATTTATTATTTTCTTAAAAATTTAGAAAAAAATAAAATATATATATAATGTTTTATTATATATTTGTTAGTCTATAATATTTAATTTTATTAGTTTTTTTTCGTAAATATATTTATTATTATTATTATTTTTATCCTTTTTTAATTTTAAAAAGTTAAATATAATATATTAAAGGTCTAATTTATGATTAAAATTTATATTTTTTTTCAAGTAATATTAATAATATAACTTAGATTAATAAAAGATTTTATATATAATATAAATATTCATTTAATAATTATATATAAAATAGCATTTTTGTTTATTTCTTATTTTAAATTTTCATAAATAATAGATTTTATTAATATTTCAATAAATAAAAATAAAAAAATATTTTAATATGACTAAATAAATAAATCAAAATTTTTTATAAAAAAATAATTTAAATTTTTAAATAAAAATAATAAAAATATATTAAATAAACTATTATTTTAAAATAAATAGCCATTAAAGTATAAACAATTAAATTTTATTATTTAAATAATTACAAATGTTTTAAATTTTTAAATGTAAGAAAAATTTACTTTTATATATTAATTATTTTTTCACAAATATAAAAATATTAAAATTTTGTTATAAATATATATATAT
>NW_004087359.1:0-12001 GCF_000220395.1 Ichthyophthirius multifiliis
GTTTTATTTTTATTCGATACACTAAAATAAATCTTCTAAGCATACTAAAATTTAAAAATAGAATAATATATTTATGTATATATATATATATATATATATATTTTTTATATATATATTTATTTTATATATATTTATATATTTTATTACTTTCTTCAGATATATTATTAAATCTAAAATCATAATAAAGCAGATTTTCTGCAGTTAAAAAAACATCACACATTCTATCAATTATTTATTTATTTTCGTCATTATCTTCAGTTGTATTAAATTAATTGTCTGTCAAATCTATTTTTTCTAGCATCTGGTTAATTTTTAAGACTTTAAAAAGTTCATATATTCCAATGTTTTATAAAATATTTCCTCTCATTTTTAATTTTTTCAAATTTGTGTTTATATAAGATAATATTTATTGAATATATTTTGAACCATCTGAATTTATATTACAGTAATTTAAACTTAATTTTTCCAATACATTATTGTTTGCTAATCCTTTTGCCAATTATTCCAAGCCATCTGTACCAAAATCATTATGGTCTAATTTAAGTTTTAATAATGGTAATTAAAAAGCTGGATTTAGTACTCTTCCAAGAAATTCGCATCCTTTTGATATTAATATATATATTTATATAAATATGTTTTTACCCAATTTGCTAATTTAATTATCCATTAAATCTAATAATTCTAAAGTCTTTACTTTTTCCATATAATTACAAATAGTTCTTGTTCCTTCATCTTATGCTCTTACTTTCCATAATCGGACACTTTTTGTATGTTAGTATCTTTTTTATTTTTATTTTTTATGTTTATTATTTATTTTACTATATTTCTGATAATGAGTCCATTATTGCACGAATTCCTACAGGGCCTATTTCTTCCCACATGTGTATCTTTTTTTTTTTAATCTATTTATTATAAATGTATTTTATTTTTACTTTTGTTATATGCTCTTCCTCTTCAATGGCATAATCTAATTTCTCTTTAAATAATTTGGATATTGGTACACCATTAAATTCACATTTTTTCTTTTTTTTTTTTAATTTATATTTTTATTAAAGACTTTTTTTTTTTGTTACTTTGTATAATCTATATAGCTGTAAGGTGGATTCATCTTCTTCTCCTCCTCCCTTTTTTTTACCCTTTTTGTCACCCATTAAATAGGAATCTTTGCTATATGTATTATTTTTATAAAAATAAAATAATATTGGTATATTTAAATTATTATTAAATTATTTATAAAATAAAATATATAAAAGTTTCAATTTTTTTTTTTTAATTTTTATTAATTTTTTATCAATTAAAAATAAAAATTAATATTTATTTTTTGTTAATAAAATATTATATAGAATAATTATAATTTATTTTTATTAAATATATAACTTTTATAATACAATAAATTAATTAACTTAGTTTAAAAAATAAAATAATATATATCTTTTATTTATCAAAATTATATAAACAAGTTAATTATTTTTTATAGAAAATTGAAAAATGAAAAATGAAAAACTATTGAAATCAAAGTTAAGAAAAATAATTATATTAATGTTAAAAAATATAAATTTATATGATATATTAAATTATATATATTAATAATAATATATTTAATATTAATTAAATATCTTATATAATTTATTATAATTTACAAATAATTTAATTATTAAAAAAAATATTAAATATATAAAATAATTAAATTAATATTTTTATATAAGGATAAATAAATTTATATTAATTATTTTTTAATATATTATAATATATTTTTTTTTATTATATATTTACTAATAAAATATAAACTATTTATCATATCCTATCTTAATTTTAAACTTTTAGTAAATATATATAGAAATTAATTATTTTATTAAAATTTTTTTTCTTTTAAAATCAAATTTTATATTATTTTTATATTTAATTTTATGATTTTAATATATATTGATAATTATATTATCGAAAAAAAATTGATTTAAATAGATATTAAATTAACAAAAATAAAAAAAAATATTTATTTATTTAGATTTAATAAATAAATAAATTATAAATATATTTTTTTATTTATAAAAGAAAATAAGTATATTTTTATTTAATAAAAAATATATTTAATAATTGAATTATTTTATTTTAAATAAAACTAAAATCTAAGATTATAATATAATTTAAAATTATATAAATATAAAATTATTTAATATAAAATAAATAAGTTTATTTTTTATTAAAACAAACTAAAAGTTTACATTTATTGATTTATTAATTTATTTTATTTTATTTTTTTATATATTTAAATACTATTTATTGGAATATTTTTTTCTATTATAAAAATATATTTAAAAGAAATCGCATATTTTTATTATTTTAATAAACTCAGTATGCTTTTAAAATATTTTTATTTTTAATTCAAATAAGTAATTTTTAAGAAAATTTATTTATAAACTAATTATTATATATTTTTATAAAAAAAAAATTAAGTATGAATATAATCTGATTGTTTTATAAAGATTTATAACATAAAATTTCATATTAAAAATATATATAAAAAAAGTTTAAATATAAAAATTAAAAAGTTTTATTATTATATAAAAACAATATAAATATATACATATATAAATAATTATTTATATATAATTAAGTATTTTATTATTTTTCATAATTAAAAAAAAAATATTAATATATTACAATATTTTGTATTTTTATTTTAAAAAATTAAATAAATTTTTTTTAAACAATGTTAATTTTTGTTTTTGTTTAATAATTTTTTTTATTTATTAATATTTAAAATAGTAATTTTGATGAAATAACAAAATAATATAGACTATATTATTAAAAAATAGTTTAATATTATGAAATAATAAAAATTTTAATATATATGTATAATTTTTATATATTTTTTTTAAATAAATTTAATGTTATATATGTAATAATAAAGGAAATATAAAATAAATAATATTAAAAAAAGAATAATGGAAATTATTAGATACAAAGAAATTAAACCTAATATCATAATATAAAATATATTAATAAAGACAATTTAAAATATATAAATTAAATATAACAAAAAAATTTATTAATTAAAATGATACTATAATAATTCATTTATAAAAATATATAAAAAAATATTGAAAAATTGAAAAATTTAATTTATATATTATTTGATTTTTTATAAATTAAGAAAAATCACTATTATATAATATAAAAAAAACCTTATTATATTGCGTATTTATACATAAATCATAATATGAATTAATAAATAAAATCACTAAATTAAATTACGCATTATTTAGAAAATAGTGCGTATAATCTATAATATAAATAGCTATAATAGTACTTAATATATAAAAAATAAAAAAATATTTAAAAAATAAAAAAATAACAAAACAAAAACAAATAAAAAACAAAACAAAACAAAACAAAACAAAACAAAAATGGAATAACTCTATAATATAGATACAAATATCTTCACATTAACCAGAAACTTAGTTTATGAATAATAATAAATAAAGGAAGCATCTGGAGATTTCACATTTTTAATCTCTTCAATTTAAACTGCGTGTAAATTCATATCCTCGAAAGTAAAAAAAGCCGGAATTGCAAAACTATATGGATAAGCTGGAATTGAAAATACTAGTGGAGATTCAGTTAAAAAATTAGATGTTTTATCGAATGAGGTTTTTATTAATTCTTTAAGATCAAGTGGAAAATGTTGTATTTTAGCAAGTGAAGAAGAAGAAAAACATATTGAAATCGACATAAAATAATAAGGAAAATATGTTGTATGTTTCGATCCTTTAGATGGTTCTTCTAATATAGATGCTAATGTATCAATTGGATCCATTTTTGGAATCTGGAAACGTGTCTCGGATCAATCAGAACCTGCAGATATTGAAGATATTCTCTAAAGTGGAAGATAAATTGTAGCAGCAGGATATTGCTTATATGGATCTTCGACTTAATTTGTTATTTCAACTGGAAACGGGGTCAATGGATATACTTTAGACCCTTCTTTGGGTGAATTTGTACTTACTCACCCCAATATATAAGTTAGACCAAGAGGAAATATATATTCTATTAATGAAGGAAACTCCTTATATTGGGATGATGCTACTAAAAATTATATTAAATCAATTAAATAACCCAGTGATGGAAATAGTCCTTATTCTTTAAGGTATATAGGGTCTATGGTAGCTGATATACACAGAACTATTTTATATGGTGGAATTTTCCTATATCCAACAGATAAAAAAAATAAGTAAGGTAAATTAAGAGTACTTTATGAAACTTTGCCTATGGCTTTTATAATAGAAAAGGCAGGAGGAAAAGCTATTACTGGTGATGGAAATGTTCTAGATATTAAACCGAAAAAAATACATGAAAGATGTGGAATTATTTGCGGATCATTTGATGATGTTAATGATTGTGAAAAATTCTATTTAGCTGATAAAAGATAATGATAAAATTAATTAGTTATTAATTTATATATATAATTATATATATATATATAAATATGTATATATGTGTTTTTGTAGTTAAAAATAATAACAAATTTATAATTAATATAAAAAATATATAATATTTATTTATTATACTATAATTACAAAATAAAATATTGCAAATATAAAAATATATAATAATATTAATATATTTATATATTTATATATTTATATATTTATATATATATATATATATATATATTTATATTTTATTCATTTTTTTTTATAATTATTAATTTTTGAAAATAAAACTCTTATTATAATTTATCAATTAATTATATTTTCTTTTTTATATATATATATATATTTATTTATTTTATTTTTTTATTTTTATTTATATTTTTTAAAAATATTTATTATGTGCAATCTAAATTAAAATAGGATACATATATTTTAAATATAATAAATTAAATGATTAATAAAATATTAAAAAAGAAATCTTAATAAAATAAAAAAGATGGTGAAAAAGCATATTCATATTCTTCTTCTTGTTCAGAATCTGAAGGTGATCCCGAATTCGAGAATTATTCTGATGCTGAAGATTTCGAAGATTATAAAGTTGACGGTTACCATCCTGCATATATAGGTGAAACATTTAAAGACGGTCGTTATAAAATCATTTAAAAATTAGGATGGGGTCATTTTTCTACAGTATGGTTAACTGAAGATTGCTCTAATAATGGTAAATACGTTGCTTTAAAAATTTAGAAAAGTAAACAAAGTTACCAAGAAAGTGCATTGGATGAAATCGAACTTTTATAAGACTTAAAAAAAATGAAAAAAATCCTCAATGGTTAAATTTTATTGAATAATATAATTAAAAAAAGGAGATTTTTAATGGAGAAAATTTTTGTATTGAACTTTTGGATACTTTCATACACTATGGGATACATGGGAAACATTACTGCTCGATTTTTAATATTATGGGACCGAATTTATTAGATTTAATTTAACATTTTGAGAATAATAAATAAAATATGCCGATTTGGTTGGTTAAATTAATCACTAAATAATGTTTGATTGGTTTGACTTTCTTTCATTCATGTAATGTTATACATACTGATATTAAACCGGAAAATATAATGATTTAACTTTCCGATGAATGCTTTTTGGAGTTTGTTTAATAGGTGAAGTCAATTGAAAGGAAACCACTTTCTATGAAGTTTTTGAAAAAAAGATAATAAAAATAATAATAGATGTAATCGAATAAAAATGCGAAGAAAAAATTAAAGAAAAAATAAAAGAAATTAGATGAAATTTAAAAAAAAAAAGAGGAAAATTTGTAAAAAGAGGAAAATTTATAAAAAGAGGAAAATTTGTAAACAGAGGAAAATTTGTAAAAAGAGGAAAATTTAGAAGAAAAAAAAGAGGAAAATTTCGATGAAAAAAATGACGAAAAATAAGAAGAAAAAAAAGATTCAATTTTAAATGAAAAAAATTGTGGAAATAAAAAAAATTGCGAAGATATATTAATTTTAGTTTGGAAAGAAAAAATTCGTATAAAATTAGATAAAAGCTTAAAGATAAAAATCGTTGATTTCGGAAATGCGTGTTGGACACATAAAAAATTCAGTTCAACAATATAAACTAGAGAATATAGGGCTCCTGAGGTTATTTTAGGTATCGATTATATATAAAATACAGATGTTTTTAGCTTAGCTTGTATGATTTATGAACTTATTACGAATGATTATCTATTTAAGCCAAAAAAAAGAGAAGGAACATCTAAAAGTGATGAACATTTAGCCTTAATGATGGAATGTTTAGGTAAATTTTCGAAATAATTCTGCCTTTCTGGCAGTAAAAGTCGAGAGTATTTTAATAAAAACGGACAATTATTGAGAATTAAATAACTTATAGATTATCCTATTAGTGAAATTCTTATATAAGAATATAATATGGATGAATAAACGGCAATTGATATTGAAGGTTTCCTTTTACCAATGCTTAACTATAATCCTAAAAAAAGGGTTTCAGCAAAAGAGGCTTTAGAACATAAATGGTTATGTTAAGAATGATTTATATTTTTTTAATTACATTTTTAAATAAATATATATAATTATATATTCTATATATTTAATAATTTTAAATAAAAAATATTTTTTTCCTTTTAATATCTGCTGTATGAAAATTGAAGACTGCCCTCCGAATTCATAATAATTTCTAAAAAAGAATCGGAATAACTTAAAAACAAAAAAACAAAAAAACAAAGACTTTCTATTTGCTTTAATTTTATTTTATTTTATTTTTCTGTTTTTTTCCTGCATGAAGGTCTACATCTAAAAAGTTCACATGTTTAAATATTCTAAGCAAAAAGATTAATATTTAGTAAAATTCCAATTAAGTTTAGGGAGGGCTTCTAGTACATCAAGAAGAAATACCTTCCTAATTCTTACTTTTAGTCAATTAAAAATAATACACAATTTCTTTCAATTATCAAAGCAACTCTTATAATTACTGAAGATGCGTCTATATGGAAAGAAGATGAATCTTTATGGAAAGTAAGATAATTTACTTTATATTAAATTTCTATATTTCCTCCTTAAATTAATCGATTGCTTTATACTTATAGTGAAATCATCAAATTAAAACAAATAAGTCTTTTAACCGAATTTCACATTGATGGAAGCTTCGATTAATGATAATTAGGTCTTCCAAAGAGAATCTTACTAAAATAGACTTAGTTGATAATTGTGATAATTTCTTAAATATTAATCGATTATGTGTCTATAGACAGCGGTGTATTCCAAAAATATAGTCCCTAGACTCAATTTTTTCCTTTCCTATTATTATTAAAATATCTATAGGACATCAGACTCTAAATTAATGGAAAAAAATATCCACAAACAATGATGTTTTTATAGGCTAAATACTTCTATTCTCAATACTATGACTCTGTAAATTCTTATAGAGACTTCTTTTTTAGTTGGAGAAAATCTGTGTATTTATATGAAGATTTAACATCAAAAGCAATTTAAATAAGATTGCATGTCAGGAAATTATAAAATATTTGTGAGATCATGTATAATAATTATGGGTTGGAAGCTTATGCGAATCATTATGATATTGAAATTGTATATTATGATTAGTTAATTTTTTTTAGGTTATTACTTTTTAAATGTTTTTACATATTTTTTTTTTTCTTTTTCAGATTTTTGGAGGGAAGATGAATATATTTTAATATTAAATGAAGAATTAATTCTATAAATTTAATATATTATGAGTTATTTTTTTGTATTTTTTTAATTAGAAAATATTTAAATAAGTTAATTGTCTATTAGAAAGATAATATAAATTATAGTTTAACTAATTTAGATTTTATTTACCGGATTTATATTACTTTTAAATAATAACTTAAGTAAATTATATATATTTAGTATTAATATTTTTTAAAATCTTTTATTTGTATTTTATAATTAATTTATTATACATTTATATTCTTTCTATTTTCTATATTATAGTTTAATATCTTTTATAAAAATATTAATTTAATAATTTTTTTACTTAATTTGTTTCATTAATAATACAAGTATTTTAAAATTTCTATATACTTATTAAAAACCTTTATAATTAATTAGAAATCTATTATAATTAAATGTTAACAAAAAATATTATAATAAAAAAAAAGCAAATTAAATATTAAAAAAAAAAAATCATAAATAGCGTAATAAAAATCAAAAAAATAATACTAAAAAAAAAGCAAGTACGACAAATTTCCCATTTTAATATTATATATATATAAAAAAAATAACCAAATAAACAAATAAATAATTAAAAAAAAAAAAAAAAAAAAATATGATTGATTAAAAACATTCTGAAAAACCTCAAGGCGAACGCCCTTAAGGTGGTCGTTTTTTAGGTTTTGACCATCTCCATTTATGGGTAGGAAACGCTAAATAAGCAGCCGGCTGGTATACAACCCATTTCGGCTTTTAATACTATGCCTATAAAGGTTTAGAAACAGGTTCTAGGGATGTATGTACTCATGTAATTAGAAATCATAAGGGAGTAACTTTGGCTTTTAGTTCGCCTTATGGTAATTAAAATTAAGAATAAATAGAAATGAATTAACATTAATCTTTACATGGTGATGGCGTTAGGGATGTTGCTTTTACAGTAAAAAAATAACAATAAATATATTTATTTATATATATATATATATATATATATATATATATATAGGTTGAAAATTGTATTTCTATATATAATAAAGCAGTCACTAGAGGTGCTAAACCTGTATTTGAACCTAAAACACTAGAAGATTAGTATGGTAAAGTTATTGTTGCATCTGTACATACATATGGGGATACTATACATACTTTTGTTTAAAGAAATGAATATAAAGGGCATTTTATGCCTGGTTTTGTACCACATTATTTAAAATGTACTATTAATGATGTTCTAAAGCCTATAGATTATAATTTTATTGATCATGTAGTAGGAAATTAGCCTGTATTTTTATTATATATTAATATTTATATATATTTTTAATTTTTTTTAATTTTTTTTATTTTTTTTAAATTAAAGGATAACAAAATGGTAGATGCAGCTTCTTGGTATGAAAAACATTTAGATTTTCATAGATTTTGGAGTGTAGATGATTCTATGATTCATACTGAATATTCATCACTGAGAAGTATAGTAGTTACTGATTTTGATTAGATTGTTAAAATGCCAATTAATGAACCTGCTAATGGAAAAAAGAAATCTTAAATTTAGGAATATGTAGATTATTATGCTGGATCAGGTGTATAACATGTAGCTCTTAATACAAATGATATAATAGATACTGTAGAAGGATTAAGGAGTAGAGGAGTGGAATTTCTATCTATTCCATAAACTTATTATGACAATTTAAGAAAGAATTTAAGCAATTAAAATTCTATTTAAGTGAAAGAAGATCTCGATAAAATTCAAAAAAATAATATTTTAGTTGATTATGATGAAAAAGGATATCTTTTATAAATATTTACAAAACCTGTAGAAGATAGACCTACATTGTTCTATGAAATAATATAAAGAAATAATCATTAAGGGTTTGGAGCAGGAAATTTTAAATCGCTATTTTTATCAATTGAATAAGAATAAGAAAAACGAGGAAATCTTACAGAAATATAAGATAATTATAAATTAATATGAAAATTATATATTAACTATTATATACATATATATATATATATATTATAAAAATATATATTTTTAAAAATATTAATGAAATATAGATGTATAAAAAAAAATTAATATATATATAAAATAATGTTTATTTTTATAAATATTTTTTTTATAAAATATAAAAATATATGATTATATATATAATAAATAATTGAAAATATATATGTATAAAAATATAAATATATAAACATATATATATATATATATTATATTTAAATAAATATTATTTTTTATTCATATAATTATATTTTAAAATCATAAATAAAAAAAAAAATTTCTTTTATATAAATTAAAATTATAAAATAGAAAAAATATTAAATAAAATAAACAATATATTTTTTTTTATTTATGTAATACTAATATTATTTATATATATATTTTTACTAAGATATTTTTTTTTAAATAATTTATTTATCAATTAATATAAATATATGAAAAAAAATATTAATTATAATTTTGAAAATTGTATTGCTCTATATTACTAATAATATTATATATTTAAAATAAATAATTAAATATATTTAATTTCTAAATATACTTATTTATAACATTTTTTTAAAATTTCATTTTTAATTTTAAAGATAATATATTTATAATAATAATATAATTTTAAATTAGTTTTTTATATAATGTATTTTTTTATTACGTTTATTTAATTCTTTTTATTATATAAATATTGTTTAATTTATTTTTATATTTTATATTTTTATATTTTTTATTTTTTTATTTTTATCAATTTATTTATATTAATTTTAGTAAGATAAAAAAATTTTCTATTTATTATTTAAATAATAATTATTTTATTAATTATTAAGTATAAAAAAATATATTTTAAATATTATAAATTTAAGTGTAAAAAATTATATGAAAATATTAGTATATATATATATTCAAATATATGTATATATGTATATAATTAAACAAAAAAAAAAATAATATATATATATATATATATATAAAAAATATATTTATATTTATATTTTTTTATTTTATTATATTTTATCATTTTCAAAATCTTAATTTTATATATGTTCATATAATTTTTTGAAATTATTTAATAAATATTTTTTGAAATTCTTATTAATTTATCTATAAAAAATATATAATTCATATTTCATTATTTATTATTTATTAATTATCTATAAAATTTAGTGAGTCTTTTATTTTTTTAGGGTTTTTTTATTCTTCCTTTCTAAATTTATTCTTTTTTTTATATTATTTTTTTATATTTTAATTATAAAAATATTTACTTTTATTTAAGTTATAGTTTTTTTATCAAAATGTTATTAAATTGTACTAAAATCAGTTCCAAATTATTTTAAAAGTTCATATAATTATTAAATTTCAATAATACTCCATTTCTTATTTTTATTATTTCCTTTTTTCTTATTTATTTTTATTTCTTCATTATTTAAATTTGTATTTTTTTGTTTAATGTTTATATTTTTTTTTTTTTTTATTTTTCTCTTTTTTTAATAAATATTTTATTTTTATTTTATATTACTTCTTATTTAATAGCCTCATCTATCATATCTCCTATTGTTTATTTAAATACAATCCCTTATTAATCTTATATTATCGCGTCCTTTTTAATTTAAATTAAGCTTTTTGAGACTATTTGATCTTCTTAACGGATTAATTGCCAAAATTCGGCTGTAATAACATCTATTTTACTATTTAAATCCATTTATTTGGTTTTTTTTTGTATTATATATAATTTATATAAAAAATATTCTTATATATATATATTTGTATATATATATATATAAATGTTAATATTTAAAAATAATAAAAAATAATAAAGATAATTAAATAATTTTTAATATTATTATTAACAAATTCAATCAATTTTAAATTATTTTTTAATTATCTTTTTAAAAAATAAATATTATCAAAATACAAATAAGAATAATATTATTAGTAATTGATTTTTATTAAATTTTTTATTATTTTTAAAAATCAATCTTTATTTATAAAAAAGCCTTTATATATTTTTTCTTTTCTGATCTTTTTAAATTTTTTTTCATATTTTGATAAGAAATATTATTTAAAAATATAAATAAATAATACATTATTTTTAATAGAAATATTATTATAAGAAAGAATTGTAAATTAACTTTATAATAATTTTATCAATCTTTTTTTAATAGAATGTATTTTTTTTTATAATATGAAGTAATATCATATAATTTAATGTTTAATTTAATTTTAAACATGCATATTTTTTGAGTTTAACTGTATTTGCAATATATTATTAAGATATTGAATTAAAATAAAATAGTTAATATTATTTTAAGCATATATATAATTAAAATATATATATATAAATATATATATAAATATATATATATATATAT
>NW_004087357.1:0-12915 GCF_000220395.1 Ichthyophthirius multifiliis
TAATATAATATATTTCATTTTTTTATTTTATATATTATTATATATTAATTTTTTATATTAAAATATAATTATAATTTTATTATACTTATTTTTTTTTTTTTAATATATTTTTTTTTTATAATTATAATAACAATATTTAATTTATATTTAAATTTATTATAATTTTAATATTAATTTTTTAATTTTTTTTTTAATTTTTTATTATAATTTTTATAATATACATAATATAATAAATATTTTTAATTATATTATATTATTTTTTTAATTTTTATTTATATAATATAAATTTTAGAAATATTATTTACATTAATACTATATAATTCAAAAATAAAAGATATTATAATTTTTTAATAATGTATTAATATTTTATTATTTTATTAGTTTTCATTTAAATTATTATATAATAAATATTAAAATTTTATCAAACATTTTTTATTAAAAATTTAAAATAAATTTTATTTAATTTTTAATATATTATAATGTTTTATATTTTTACTTGAAAAAATAAATCTTTTTATAATAAAATATTTAATAATCAAATTACATAAAATAAATTTTAAATATTTTTATAAATTATACTATTTATATAGATAAAAATATTTTTTTTTTTTAATACATATAATTTAATTAATTTATTATATATTATTAAATAAATTTATATAAAAATTATAAATATAAATTAATTTTTTTATTTTTTTTTAATAAATTAATATTAAAAATTTAATATGATAAAATTAATAAATGAATTATAAAGAAAAATTTAATAAATATACATTTTTGAACATTTCAATTGATTTATTTTATTTTTCATATCATATTAAATTTAAAATATTATTATTTTAATTTTTCTATAATTATGAATTATTTTTTGGTAATTTATTTTAATTAAGTTATTCTTTATTTTCTGTATTTCTTAATCAAATTATTTTATTAATCTTTTCTAATTAATATTAAATGTCTTTTTCTAACTTTTATATATTTTTTTTTAAGTTTCTTTTTCTTATTAAATTTTAGACATCTAAATATTTTCGTTTTGATTATCTTTTAAATTAATAATGCTTTATTAATATTATGAATTTTTTATGTCTTGGATTTAATTAATTGTATTACTTTTTTTATTTATTAATTTAAAAATATTGTTTTATTTATTATTTATTAGAAAAAGTTCTTCTTATAGAATTTAAAATAAGATTTGGAAATATTTATTATTATTATTAAAAATCGGTTCTTTGAAATTATTTAATGTTTGTACATTAAATAATTAAATTATTTTATAAAAAAAAATTGGTCAGTTTCTAAATCATTTATTTTTGTCAAAAATTGAAAAATTAAATTATTTTTTTAGAATGAATCCCAATTTATTTTAAAAAAAGAAAATTATTTATTCTTTATCTTTTTATTTTTTAATAAAACGAAAACAAATACTACATCTATGAAATAAGCTTTCAGTTTTTATTTCATTGTTAATTTTTATGTTTATATCATTAAATTTTCTGTTTATTTATTTAAGAAAGTTAATTATTTTATTCTTTTGAAAAAGTTTTGTATTAATTTACATAGAAAATATATCAAATAACTTATTTCAATTGAATTTTCTTATTTATATAAAATATTATTGTTTGAAAATATAATTTCGTTTTATTCAAATTATTATTATTATTCTATATTTTCATTTAGTAATGATTAGGAGAATTCTTATTTTAAAATTAAATTTTTTTCTTTAATTTTTTCATTTAAAACTTATTGTATGTTTTCTTTTAAAGAATTAATATTTATTTTTTAAAAATTATTTTATTCTTTTAAAATTTTCTTTTTCTTTTTATATTTATAATTTTGTTATATTAATTTTATTAATTTAACTTCAAGTTCTTCACTTTAAAGAATATTTTCATCTTAAATTTAAAAATCGATTTTTCCTTTACCGTCAATTAATAAAATAATATTTTTAATTAATGATTATAACTTATCTTATTCTTATAATATACTTTATTAAATAGAATATGTTATATCTTCAATTTAATGTTTTAAAGAATTGTTTTCTTAGATAATATCATTAATCTAATTTTAATAATATTCTCCTCTTAAAAGATTTTATATTTCAGCTTATTATAACTAAAATATCAAAAATAATTTAAAATACATATATATATATATATATATATATATATATATATATATATATATATATATATATATATATATATATTTATATATTATATTTATTACTTTATATTTTTGAAGTATTTCTTCTTTGCTTTTTATAAGAATATTTGCATATTATTATATTTCAATTAATTCTTCTTAAAGCTTTTATTTTTCGCTTTATAAAACTTAATTTTATTATTCTAATTATTATTAAATATTTTAATTTTGTATTATTTATTATTTATATTTTTTTATCTGCATTTTTTTTTGTTTTAGTTTAATTTTCGTTTTACTTTCATACTTTTATATTGTATCTTGTATTAAATTGCTTTAATTATCTATTTCAATCTTTAAACTATTATTTTCTTTTTATATTAAGGAACATTATTTTTAAAAATCGTTCTTTTATTTATTATTGTTTTATTAAAATTATTCAATTATTTATTAAAAATATATTTCTTTTTAAAGCATTTCTTCTATTTTTATCTCTAATTAATTTATTTATTCCTTTAATGCTTTTTACTTTTATATTTCTTATATTTAATTTTATTAATTTTTTATTTCTTGATTATCTATTTGTTTTTTATATGATTTTGTTTAATCTTCTAAATAACGTATTCTAGAATTTAATGCTTCTATGTCCTGTTTTTTTAATTAGATTTCAGTTTCTAAATAAGTAATTTACTTTTGGTAATCTCTTGTCAATTATCTTATATTTTATGGACTATTTTTGCAATTATTTAATTAATTCATAAAATTTTATTTTTTAACAAATGTTTTTTTTCTTATAAATAAATATATAATAAATAAAATGAAAACTAGTTTATGTAAAATAAAATATATTCAAACAATTTTTTTAGTTTATAATTAAATAATAAATATCTATAAAAAAATGAATTATATATTTTTTAAGTATTTATTATTTTTTATTTTTAATCAAAATAAAAAAAAAAATACTATTTAATTAACTCTTAGAATAATAATAATAAAGATAATTTGAAAACAAAAAAGGTTAGTTGATTTAGCGGGGACTCTTAATAAAAAAAATAAGGCGGGTGAAATAAAAAAAAGAAATAATCACATATATTTTTTATAAAAATAAAATAAAAAAAAAACATAATAAAAATAAAAATAAAAAAAAATGAACGAGAAACTCCGAATATAAGAATTAGTAGATAAAAAATTCGGAATAGAGACAGTAAAAGACGGTCGAGACCGTTTAGGTTTCATCGCCAACTTCAAAACAAGTATAATAAAAGATGAAGAATTAAACGAGCGTAGTGTTTTATAAATATATTACATAGAAGAAAATGGTAATTGGTGTAAATCAATAATCTAATACAATCCTTATTTTTATTTAAGTTGTGAGAATAATTTAGAGAAAGAAATTGCTTTTTTTTTAGAAAAGAAATATTAAAAAAACATTAGTAAAGTGGAAATAATCGAAAAAGTGGATTTAGAAATGCCCAATCATCTAAGTGGCCGTAAAAAAAAATACATCAAATTAAAATTCAACACTGTATCTGAACTAATGTATGTCAGAAATTAAATAAAACCGCAAATCGACCGCCGTAAATAATACAAGCCTGTAATCCAAAACACATAAACTTTATTCCCAGAAACTATAAACTTAAATAAAAATACGGACCTAACTGAATATATAACAGATATTAGAGAATACGATGTACCTTATCACTCCCGTGTATGTATAGACTTAAATATAAGAGCGGCTAAATGGTATAAAATATCCTTCAAAGATAACGTAGTAAATTAAATTGTTTGCATGGAAAATATTGTAGAACGTCCAGAATTAAAATATTTGGCATTTGATATAGAAACTAGTAAAGCTTAGTTATAATTTCCGGATGCTAAAATAGACGTAGTGATGATGATTTCACTTATGTACGAAGGGGATGCTTATCTTATTGTAAATAGGGAATTTTGCGGGTAGGATGTGGAGGGATTTGAGTATGCACCGAAACCGGAATTTGAGTGTACGGTGAATATTTTTAATGTGAAGAATGAATATGAGTGTATTAAAAAATTCTTTGATATTATTGTGTCTTATAGGGCTTTTATTATTACAAGCTTTAATGGGGATAAGTTCGATTGGCCATTTATACATGAAAGATGTAATTAAGTAGGGCTTTCTTTAGAAAAGGAAATTGGAATTAATTTAGAAGAAGGTCCGGAGTATTTTGGAAGGTTTATTACTCATTTAGATTGTCTTTATTGGGTTATTAGAGATGCATATTTGCCATAAGGTTCTCATGGGCTTAAAAGTGTTACTAAGGCTAAATTAGGGTATTAACCAATTGAAGTCGATCCAGAAAAAATGGTTTTTCTGGCGAAAGAAAATACTTAGATTTTAGCTGAGTATTCAGTTTCAGATGCTGTTGCGACTTATTTTTTATATAAAAAACATATTCATGATTTTATTTTTGCGCTGTGTACAATTATACCTTGTTATTCGGATGAAGTTTTGAGGAAAGGGTCAGGTACTTTATGTGAGAATTTACTTATGACTGAGGCTTTTAATAGAAATATTATTTTCCCAAATAAAAAAATGGAAAATAAAGAAAAAATGCATAAAGGACATTGGTTAGATTCTGAAACATATTAAGGTTTTAAAAAAAACATATATGTTTTTTTTAATTTAATAATAATAATAAAAAAAGGTGGTAAAGTAGAATGCTTAAGAAGTGGTGTCTTTCGATCAGATATAAAGACGAAATTTTAATTAGAAAAAAATGCCTTTTAAACATTAATAGATAATGTAGATAAACTGCTTGAATTTGTAATGAAAATAGAATAAAATAGACAAGTTGAAGAACTTGAAAATTACGAAGATGTAAGAAATTAAATAGTTGAAGGTTTAGAAAAACTTAGAGATATTCCAAATGTAAATAATTATGAAGATTATCCTTTAATATATCATTTGGATGTAGCTGCTATGTATCCTAATATTATTTTGACAAATAGATTATAACCAGTAGCTATTGTAAATGAGTAAATATGTTCAAGTTGTTTATTTAATTCACCTGAGAATTAATGCAAAAGACCTTTAGAATGGATGTGGAAAGGTGAATATTTTCCACTAAATAGAAGTGAATTTGAAACTATAAAAAGTAATTTGGAATATGAAAGAGCTTTAAATGTATTTTTTATTTAAAAAAATAAAAAATTATTAATATATTAAATAGTCTGAAAATAACAATAAAGATAAAAATTATTATGAAATAAATAACACAGAAGATTTCTATAAATAATTAAAATAAAGAGTAAAAGTTTATTCTTAAAAAACTTACAAAACAATGCATATATCGGAAACTACTCTAAAATAAAATACAGTATGTATGCGTGAAAATTCATTTTATATAGACACTGTCCGTGCTTTTCGTAAAAAATAAAAACAAGAAATACATAAATCTAAAAAAAAACATATAATTATACATAAAGGTGATAGAAGATATACTTATAAAACTTTAGTAAAAGTATGGAAAGGAAAGGCTGAAGAAGCAAGTTAAAAAGGAGATACTGAAGGCAAAAAAGAAGCAGGAAATTTAGAAGCATTATACGAATCAATGCAATTAGCCCATAAGATTATACTGAATAGTTTTTACGGATACGTTATGAGGAAAGGTGCCAGATGGTACTCTATGGAAATGGCGGCTATGGTAACACATATAGGTTCTAGTATTATTTTAGATGCAAAAAATTTTATTGATTGTGTGGGGAAGCCTTTAGAATTGGACACTGATGGGATTTGGTGTTTATTACCGAAGGGGTTCCCAGAAAGCTTTTAGTTAAAATTTGTGGATGGAAAAAAGTGGAAAATAGAATATCCTTGCTCAATATTGAATTATTTGATTTATGAGAAATACTGCAATGATTAATATTAGACTTTAAAAGATGAGACGAATTTAAAATACGAAAGTAATAAAGAAATGTCGATTTTTTTCGAACTGGATGGACCTTATAAGGCTATGGTTATCCCTGCGGCTAGAGAAGAAGGGAAGTTATTAAAAAAAGGATACGTAGTATATAATCATAACGGGAAAATTGCAGAAATAAAAGGCTTTGAAATCAAAAGAAGAGGTGAATTAGAAATCTTGAAAATTTTTCAATCAGAAATCTTCTCGGAATTTCCAGCTGGAAGTTCGCTTAAAGAATGCTATGAAGCTTGTGCTTTTGTGGCAAGGAAATGGCTTAATTTATTAATAATGAAAGTAATACTTATTATATGCACATATATATATATATATATATTAATAATTTTAAATATAAGGGTTAAGGACTTACAGATGATGAACTAATAGATTATATTTGCCAAACTAAAGTCTTATCGAAATAATTATAAGATTATGGTGAATAAAAGGGTGTAGGTTTAACCTGTGCTAAAAGACTGAAAGAATTTCTAGGTCCAGATGTTGCTAAGGGAAAAAGTTTAAACTGTATATATGTTATGAGTGCCAAACCTGTGGAATTAAGTAGGGCTGAAAGGGCTATTCCAGTTTAAATATTCGGATCTGATAATGAGATTAGGAAACGATTTTTGAAAAAATGGTTAAAAGATAATAGCTTAGGTGATGAATAACTGGAACTTAGAAATATTTTAGATTGGGATTACTATATAGAAAGACTAAGTAATGCAATTTAGAAAATTATTATTATACCGGCAACTATTTAGAGTATTAATAATATTCTTCCAGAAGTGGCAGTTCCTGATTGGTTAAAGAAACGATTAAGGGAATAAGACAGTAAATTTTAACAATAGAAAATTGGTTAATATTTTACTTAGTAATAATAGACTTTTTCTATAAAAAATAAATAATAATAATAAATTGGATCGATTCCTTAAGCTACACATATAAAAATAATTCAAGAACAAAAATAAGAAATTGTTCAAGAACCTAAAAAAAAAAAACATAATCCTTATAATATGAATACTTAATTTAAAGAATTTCTCTCTTTTTAGAAAATGTTATGGCTTGAATAAAAAAAACAGATAGAAAAACCTTAATTAAACAATATTCGTTAGATTTTTTCTAATTAAGACCATATTATATTATAATAAGACTGGCATATTTTATAAATAATACCTTCTGAATAACTTGGCGTATATAGAATATGGATTTATCCTATGTAGACTAGAAATTTAATATAAATAAAAGTCTAAATACCACGGGTTATATATATGAATAGTCTATGTGAATATAAACTGGAAGATAATAATTTCTTCAAATTAGTTAAAAAAAAACTACCTAGGGAAAAAAAAGCACATTTTTTATATGAAGTTAGCAAAAACGAGAACGAAATTCACGAAAAATTAAATGATTTTGATTATTTTTTGACAAATCCGGAAATCGAGAACATATATGAGCATTTACAGCCTTTAGACTTTAAATTTTTAACCTATATAGGCAATATAATGAAGGTTAATAATAAGATTTTGCCTAAAAATACTTCTTATACTACTCATGTTTTTAGTATGGAATAATTAATAGGTTAATTTGATGTATTATAGCCTTATTTAGATAATATTGATTTAAGTAAAAATCTAATATATGTAGCTGAATTAAAAATGAAGGAAAAAAAATATGGGGAATATTAAATCCAATAATGAATTAATATAATTTTATTTTAGTCCACAAAAATAAAGATTTTAATAAATATAATAAATTAGTAAAAGATAGCCTTCCTTAAAATTGGATAAAGGCAAATATGACTATTAATATACACAATGTAGATGATAATAATAAAGCCTTATAATTTATAGAAACTTACTTTTCAGAAATAAAGGAAAAAAATCACTAAAATACTTACTTTTCCCCATTAATAGTTCTATAAAGTAGTTTTTCTTTATAAAATTTAAAAGAATTAGGTTATAAGCAGTTAGTATAGAATTTCCCGTGTATATAAATGAATAATTGGATGAAAATATAGGAAAATACGTACACTATATTAGATTGGTAAAAAAAAGGAATCAAATATATCTGCTAGAGAAGTGAAAAAATATAAGAAGAACTAGATTATGCAATTTAATTATGCTCTTAAGTTTAAATTCCGTTATGTAATTTGGACTTTTCAAAGCCTATTTCTTATTTAACAGACGTTATTTTTGCCAGGCTTTTAAAATAGTCGAACTGTATCAGTTGGTATGGGATATATTCGAATAATTAAAACAATAATGGTTAGACTTAGAAGGATTTCTAGCATTTAATCCCTTCTGATTTCCTTAAAAACGAAGTTGTTTTTCCGGGTCTATATGTAAATCATACTGTGGAAATAAATATAGAGCTCTTAGCTTTAAATACTATCGCTAATGCAGATGAATTAAAAAATATAGACAAAGAAACGTCTATATTATTCGAAATGAAGAAAAAAATAATGATTAATATGAAGGAGAGGATATAGATGAACTTACTTAGGCTAAATAAGCATTTAAAATTCTGTAAACTATGGTCTAAAGTTGGATAAATGATGTGTAATTTCACGAAAATTATATTTCTGATTAGTTTATTTAAAATATACATGCATGGATTTCCTCGTAAGACTCGCCTTTGTATGATCCAATATTATCGAGGATGTTAAATAAATTAACTAAGAAAATTTTTCAGTATTTTATATAGAAATTAAGAGATTTAGGTGCTAAAATAGTTTACGCGACTACAAATAAGATTATTTTAGATACTGGGAAAAATACATATAGGGAAAGTCATAATTATGCATAATATATATTATAAACAGTATTAGCTTAACCACTTTTTAAAGTATTAACTTTAACTCCTTTGAGATATTTTTAAATTTTAATTTTAAAAGATTCGCATAATTATATGGGGATTTTAGATGAAAATACCGATAATATAGATGATAATAATAATATTTAGATAGTAAATAAATGGCATATTGGATAATTTTTACCTTAGAAATTAAGGAATTATTTAGAGGCGATTATTTTTGAATATTTACATAAGATTCTTTAGGAGAAAAATAATTTAAGAAATGATCTTTTGTTTTTGGAGAAAATTGAAGAGTTTTGTAAAAATTATGTTTAGAATTTACTTTCTGAAAAATTATTAGATGCAATTCCTGATTTGGAAAAATAAATTAGAAAATCCAAAATGGAAATCGAAAAAATACAAAATTAAATTATTTAATTAAATGACGCTTTTGAATAATTTCAAATATAGGAAAGACAATAAATCGAATAATAATAGTAAATTAATAAAGCTATGGATAAAAAAGACAGAAGAATTTTAGAAGCGGATGAACTAGATGCTTTACAATAATAAAAAGAGGAATAAAAATACAAACAAAAGAAAAAAAAATAACAATAAGAAGAAAATCAATTAGAAGAAGAGGAAGAAGATGAAGAATTTGACAGTTTTATAGTCCAAGACGATGCTCCTATATCACAAGAATAAGATGAAAATAATGAAAATTCATAAATTGAATAATTAAGTGAAATAATAGACTAATAATAATATTAATTTGGCACCTATGAGAGTATTACTGAAGAACATTTTCTGAAAAAAATCGAGATTTTGAAAAAAAAACTACAAGAAATGTAATAAGGTTGGAATTTCCCTTTGTAAATCGAAGGAGCGAAACAAAATTATGAAAATAGTATTTTAGAGTTTTTAAATTTCTTATTCCATATATTAAATTTGGACCCAAAAATAAACGAAGAAATAATTGTTATTAAAAGAAATTGCTTAAAAATGCTTAAAATAAATGATTTTTAAAAAATAGCAGAATATAAAGAACCATGTATTATATTAAAAATATAGGATGTTGTATGCAAAAACTGTCTACATGTAATAGAATTAGATGTTTTTAGAGATTTATGGGTATGTTAGGAATGCTCAATTCCATATGATAAGTATTATTTAGAAAATAAATTAATCTAAGAAATCTAAAATGAAATTACTTTATATTAAATTTAAGATCTTTATTGTGTTAAATGCTTTGGGGTTAAAGATGATTATTTATCAGTAAATTGTCCAGGATGCTCGACTGGTTATAAAGTTAATATTGATTCTAATGTTACACCACTTATAGGGATTGATGGAGTCAAAGTAAGGAATAGTTTACTTTTGTTAGCAGAAAAAAATTAATTTAGTGTTTTAAAACATGTTATTTTAAATAGCTGGAAATTAATGTGAATTTTTTATTTTTTAATTAAAATATAAAAATATAAATATATTTTTATATATAAAATATTATTGTGTATTTATAAAATTATATATAAAATATAATTTTTAATTTGATATAAAATTATTTAATATTAATAAATAATTTTATTGATAAATAATTTTAAAATTAATAAAACATTAAAAAAAAAATATAAAATATTTTATAAATTTTAAATATTTTAATAAGTAATAAATAATAATAATAATAATAATAATAATAATAATAATAAAAAAATAATAATAATAATAAAAATATTATTAAAAAAAAAAATATATATATTTTAAAATAAAATAAATTAAAATTTTAAAATAGTATAATGGGAGGTGCAATTTTCCAACCAAAGCATGAATATTTTGATACAAATTAAGAAACAAAATTTACAAAAATCCTCCAAAATTTCTTATTAACTGATTTTTATTTTTTAGATTAACATCTTGGGAGAGTCGAATTATTTTAATGCAAACACAATAAAAATTATAAATTATACTTAAAAGAGATAATAGTAAAATCAAATTAAGAATTATAAGAATAATTCGAAATGTGGTAAAAACGATAGCATGAATTAATTCATTTAAATTTATATTAATTACACGGTAAATAAAAATTACATAATATATAAATAAATATATATATTTATATATTTATATATTTATATATTTTCATATATTTTTTTTTAACTACATATTTTAATTTTTATTTTTAATGTTTATCATTTTTTTTTACTTTTATTCATTCTATTATTTTCATTTTTATAAATTAATATTTTTTTTTTAAATATTATTCATATTTACATAATATTTTTTTTTTAATTTTTTTTAATAATCATTTATTTATAATTATATATATTGTTTTATATTAATATTTATTTATATAATATATATATTTTTTAGCATCTTGTTATACATAATATGAAAGTTTTTGTTCTAATTTTTATAAGATTTTTCTTTTATTTGATAGTATTAAATTTGATTTACATTAACATATGTAATAAATATAAGTTAATGAAGATTTTTTGTGGATTTTAATTGATAGTTTGATTAGTGTATTAAGCTTTTTAGAATAAAAAGAATTACCACATTAAGCGTTGAATTTTTAGAATATATATATAATCAGTAATCATATCAATTAGTAAATATTTAAAATAGCTGATTCATAATTAATGGCATACGTGTCAAATTACGACTAATTTCTTTAAAATAATATATTATCAAATTATTTATCACCTTTACTATTCAAATAAGCAGGTTCAAATATATAAAATCCATAACATGACCCTTTTAAAAGTGACGTATTTACACTAGGAATGCTAATTTTGCATTTAGCTATGTAGGAAAGCTGTTATGATGTATATTCAATGATTGATTTTTAAATTATTGAGCCTGTTTTGTAAAGTAGAATTCGATAAATAAAAGAAAAAAAAGGATATTCGTATGATTTGTAATAGATATTGTATTAAATGTGTGAAATAGATGAAAAATTAAGACCTAATTTTAACTAATTAAATAGGAAATTATACTCTGTGCCTTTTTTGTGTACTAAAAGAGTAGAAAATAATATTAAAATCAGCTTTTTATTAGAAATGTTAAATCCAGTACATTTTTGGGATGAAGATGAAAAAAAAGCTAGAAAAGAAAAAGAAAAAATGTAAAAATTAGAAAAAAAAGAAAATAATAAAGAAAAATAATAAATAGTTTTTAATAAAGCTTTAGAAAATAATCCAGCAGTTTAAATTCTTAAATAGACTTTAGCAAAAACTAATATTTTTTTGAATTAATATGAGAAATAGGAAAATAATTAACTATAATAATTAAATGTTTAATTTTAATAATAACCAAATAGTTAAGAATAATCAAATATTTAATAATTATAATTAAATTAATAATAATAATTAAAAATATAATAAGAAAATGTTATTATTAATTAAAGTTTTAAAAATTATGAAATTCCATTTACAAATGTTAAGTCAAAAAAAAATATTAATGATTTAACTTAATAAGATAATACTTTACTTATTATTCAAAATACACCTTAAGGCAAAAAATTTGATTCTTCTTATTAAAAAACAAAATAATTATAAAATTAAAATTAATAAAATTCATTATAATAATAAAATTCAATTTAAGAATAGAATTAATATAGTGATAATGGAAAATATAATATTATTGAATAGGAAGAAAATAAAATATCAAATTCAAAAAATAATGAGGAATCAAATAAAAGCATTGAATCTTTACAAAAAAAAGAATAATAGAGTAATTCTTAAAATAATATAAAAGAAAATAAATAAAATTTAAATAAGTAAGAATAATAATTCAATAAATAAAAAATTTAAATAGATATAAATGAAGATTAAAAAAGAAAAGAAAATAATAATGATGAAGAGCCTAAATATTTAGAACTTTAATATAATGATAATAGTTATTATAAAGGATAAGTGATAAAAGAAAAAATAAAACATGGAGAAGGGACATATATTTTTCCTTGTAAAACAAAATATGTTGGATAATGGATTAATAATATGATGCATGTAAAATAAAAAATATATATATATATATATATATGAACTTTTAT
>NW_004087356.1:0-12210 GCF_000220395.1 Ichthyophthirius multifiliis
AGTTTTTTTTTATTTAAAAATTAAAATAGATAAACTAATATAATTATATATATATATATATATATAAGTTAATCATTTATTTATTATTTTTTATATTAAACATGTAATTGGTTTATGTATAAAAATAACAAATATAATCTACCAATTATATTTATTAAAAAAAATAAAAATATTTCTGTAAAAAATTATTATTTGTATAATTTTTTTAAAATATGTAAAATTAACATAAATTCAATTTAAAATAAATTAAAATGTAAATTATTAGATATCATTATAATATTATAAATATAATAAATACCAGAAATCAAAAAAAAATACTTAATAAAAAAAAAAAAAAAAAAAAAAAAAAAAGAAAAGAAATGAAAAGAAACTAAATTTTCCCAATAGCCAAAACATAATATAGAGTACAATCTATATGTATTGACTTAATAAATAGAAATAATTTCAACTAATAATAACTCGAAAAATATAGATAGAATATAAACAAAATGGACAGACTTTTTAATTAAAATGAACTAAATTATAAGGTTATAGATTATGATGAGCATTTAAATGAAAATACTTAAATAAAAAACTGGTTCTTATAAGAAATCTAATAAACTTTTAACAGTGAAAATTTTGATTGTATAATTTTGTATTTAACAGGAGAATCAAATAAAAAAGGAGGACTTAGAATAGAAACTTAGAATAAATAAGACGAATAAGAATTTATATATTTTAATGACATATATCACTTATGGGAAAAAAGGACATCATAACAATAACTATGCCTAATTATACTAGACTGTGATTATTCCGGAATTTGGATAGGCCAAATAGACAATAGATATAACTTTTCAATTGCCATAATTACGAGTTGTAAAGAATCTTAAACTTAGAAAGAAAATAATCAAAAAGGAGGAGTTTTTACATAGAATCTTTACAATAGTTTTGTTTTATAAAAAGAAAATTAATTTATTGATTTTTATGAAAAAAATTAAAAGTAAAATCCTTAGTTTTGGGGTTTAGAATATAAAGTTTATAATATGATAGGGATTCCTCTTTTTTTCTGTTCTGTAGAATCATAAAGGGAATGGTTACTGAAATACAAAATGGTTTATAATTGTTATTAATAAAATAATCTTATATATGAAGGAGAAGTATTCAAAAGTAAAAAACACGGGTTTGGAATTTCCTATTATAAAAGTGGCACCGCATATTATAAAGGTACTTATAAATAAGGATTAAAACATGGAAAAGGAATAAAATACTCGAAAGACGGATAAAAGTTATTCGAAGGATTTTACAAAGAAGACATTATAGATGGAAAGGGAATTTTTTATTACGAAAACGGAATTTAAAAGTTTGAAGGAAATTTAAAGAAAGGAAGATTACATGGTTTAGGAACTTATTATGATAAAGAAGGTGTTATTTGTTTCAAAGGTTAGTTTAAAAAAGACAGAAAAAATGGAAAAGGAATTATTTATTATGATAATGGAAATAAAATGTACGAAGGTAATTTCAAAGAAGATAAATAGGATGGTTTAGGAATCTATTATAATTAAGATGGGAAAAAAATATATGTAGGAAATTTCAAAAACAATAAATTTTAAGGTTATGGTATTATTTATTTTTAAAACGGACAAAAAAAATACGAAGGAGATTTTCAAAAAGGGATTAAAGAAGGAAAAGGAATACAATATGATAGAAATGAAAACATTATTTATTAAGGTTAATTTAAGAATGGGGTTTATAATGGATTTGGTACTATTTATTATGAAAAAGAAAAGAATATAAACCAAGAATTTAAAAAAAACAATTTAAAAGGTAAATTTATATTCATATAGTTACTTTTTTTGTTTTTTTGTTTAAATAAAATAAACTTCAATTCGATAAAAATTAAAAGGCTATATATTAATTAATCATTTTTTAATTTAAAGTCCTTTTTTTTTTTTTGTTATAATAGAGTTTTTATTTTTTATTTTTTTTTTTAAAAAAAACTATATTAAAAAAAGTAATGTATTATTTTATTTATTTTTTTTTAAAAAAAATGTGCTTTTTTTTATTTTTTTTATAGGAAATAAAAAATATGAAGGAGAATTCAAATTAGGATTTTTCGATGGATTCGGGATTTTTTATTATTAAAATGGAAATAAAAAATATGAAGGAAAATATAAATATGGAAAAGCAAATGGAAATGGAGTTTAATATTATTTAAACAGAAACAAGTTCTATGAAGGTAATTTTAAAGAAGGAAAATGGGATGGAGAAGGTGTTTAATATTTTCAAAATGGAAACCTTTTTTACGAAGGAGAATTCAAAGATGGAATGTGGAATGGAAAAGGAATTAAATATTTTGAAAATGGATTAAAAAGCTATTAAGGTGATTACGAATAACACTAATAAAATGGAAACGGGACTTTATTCCATGAAAATGGAAAAAAATAATATAATGGATAATTTAAATAAGGAAAATAATTTGGGAAAGGAGTTTTTTATGATATAAATGAAAATATAAAATATGAAAATGAATGAATATTCGTAAAAATTTAATTTTTTTTTTTTTTTTTTATATATATAATATTTCTGTTATTTTATATTAAAATATAGATAATATTTTCTTATTTATATATCTTAGTTAAAATTATTTTCAATAGTAATAATAAAAAAAAGCGTTATATATCAATTTTATACTAGTAATTTATTTTCAATTACATATTATTAATTGTTATTGATATTTTTAATTATACTAACTTATATTAATTTTCATTAAATTGTTTTCTTTCTTTCTTTATTTCTTTCTTTCTTAACTTCTAATCAAAATCTTTAAAATATAATCATTATTTAAATATTTTATTAAAAAAATATTTAATTTTAATAGTAATATACATAAAAATTATTATTTAATAATTTATATATATATATATAATTTTTAAATAATATATATATATATATATATATATATATATATATTTTTTGAAGTATTATTAATTCTTACTTGATTAAATTTAAGACTAATATTTTCGGATTTGTATATACATATAATATAAATTAATTGTAATGTTATAAATATATATTAGGAAAATCAATCATTAAGATAAAAGTTCTAGTTATTTAAATTTGTTGTATTTTCAAATTAATAATTTATAAGCATTTTATATAGATGTATTTAGTTCAAAATGATTAAAAAACAAATCAAAGAATTTATATTTTTATTATTATGTAATTTTCATAAAAAGTAGAATAATTTAAATATTTATTTATGTTAAATCTAATTTTTATTATTATAGTTAGAATACATATTTATAATCTGGTTTTTTATTTATTTAACTTAAATTTATTTAGATAATTATCTATATTTAAATAAAATATTAATTTTAAGATCTTTTTTTAATAGAATATGAAAACTACTTAATAAAAATATAAAATATTATAATATAAAATCTATAATATAAATAATAATATTATAATATTTACATATAATAATAATTTAATAAAATAAAAAGTAAATATTAAATTTGAACTATGATTCCATAAATAGGGACTAATATTTTTTATATAAAAATAATAAAAAGAATAAAATCAAAATTATATTCGTTAGATTTATTAACTATAATAATCCTATATTTTTTAAAATAAAATAACCTATATAAAGAAATATATATTTATAAAATCAAATATCTAATATTTTTTATAAATAAATAAATAAGTTTGATAATTTTTTTTTTTTATAACAAAAAAAAAAACATATATATATATTTTTTTTTTTATTTTAATATAAATTATTTTATTATCTTAATATATATTTTTATTTACCATTATTAATCATTAATTTTATTTAAGCTTATAAATAAAATAAAAAAAATATTTAATTTTATTATAAATTTTATTGTTTTATTTAAACCAAAAAATAAAAAAATAATAATAAAGCCTAATTGCCTTTAAATAAAAATATAATATGCTTATAAATAATTTACTTTTATTATTAAATAAATTACTAAAATATTCTTACTATTACTTAATACCATTCATATATTCATTATATTCTTATATAAAATGGGACTAATAAACACTCTAAATGAACCGTTTAATTTTTTGTAATTGTATTTTGCTTTTTTTACGATTAGAAAACTGTTTTTCATTAATAAGATTCTTTAAAGGAACACCTACATATGAATATGAAATAACATTTTTATTTACACTAATATTTTTAGTTAATAAATTCGAATGCAAAAATTAAATATTAATATATTAATAACAGAATATATATGAAATATTTTCATTTTACTTATTTAGTGATTTTCTATTTTTAAATATTTGTACATTTTTATTAATACTTATTTTTTTATTCATTTATACTATGCTTATTATTTTCAATGATATTTAAGGTTAACAGGAATATATAATAGAAAGAGGTTTAAATAATAAAGAAATAGAAAAATTAAGCAAATTTAAATATTTAGAATATAAATAAACTATTTAAAATATTTTAAAAGAGGATTGTTGCTCTATTTGTTTAGTAGAATACGAAAATGAATGTATAGTGGTAGTTTTGCCTTAATGTAATCATTATTTTCATTTAGATTGTATTTAAGTTTGGCTTTCTAATAATGCTTAATGTCCTTTTTGTAGAAACAATGTTATTGTTTGTTTATAAAATAAGTGATTTTTTTTTTTTTTTTACAAAAGTATTTTAATGTATATATATCATATATATATATTTGGTTTTTTTTTTTTTTTATATATATATTTAATTATTTAAATAGTTATTTATTTTTCTTTTTATATTAGTCAAAAATATTTAAAGTATAAAAAAGTTATTAATAAAAAAAAAAAAAATTAATAATTTTAATTTATTTACTTTTTTACATAAAAATGATTAATGATAATAATAACAATTTAAGTTTTGACAATACAAAAGTTAATAGTGATAAAAAAAATAATTTTTCAGAAAACGAATCCACTGCTTCTGAAAAATCTGAAACTAATGTCCCAAACCCAAAATATAAAACAACTCTTTGCAAAAATTTCTAATGTATTTATATATATATATTCTACTTTTTTTTAAATTTTAGTTATTTTTTTTTTTTTTTTTAAAAAAACAAAAAAAAAGAAAACAATTGCTTAAGGGATAAAGAATGCCATTTTGCACATGTATTTTATTAAATATTTTAATTAAAATAATATTTAATAGGGTGAAAATGAATTGAGAAATGTTATTGAAGTAAGAAAATTACAATTTATTTTATTTTCTTAATATAAATAAAAGAATCAAGCTTATTTTGAAAAAGTAAGTAAATAAAACAACAATAAAAATATTTAGAAATGGCCTTCATCAATTCCATTAAATTGTAAAAATAAATTCTATTATTTATTTTTATATTTTAATCATTTTAATTTAAAAAATTATAAATAAAATAAAATATAAATATATTTAAAATATATAAAATTAATAATGTAATTAAAAAAATATATAAACTTATATATAAATATGAGTAAATATATTTATAAATATTTAAAACATATATAACATACATATATTTATTTATATATATATATATATATATATTATATATTTTAATTAATTTACATATATAAATATATATAATTATTAATTTTTTATACTTTTTTATTATTTTTTTTTTTTAATTTATAAACATTTTAGATAAAACTAATATATGCAAATACTTCAATTAATGTATTTATTATAATTTTTTTTAATTAAAACATATAATATTTATATTTTATATTATTTATAGTTGCTACATGTAAATATAATTAAAATTGTAATTTTGCCCATGGTGATGATGAAAAATTACTTGTTTTTTATTTATAATAAATATAACATTTATTTATATTTTTTTATTTAATAATTATACATTAATTTAGTTACCAGAAAATCTTTTAAATAAACTTAATACTTAAAGAAAAAATTTATAATAAAATAATATAAAAAATAAATAAATGACTGCCTTATATTAATAATTTATGGTTTAAATGATGTATTAATAATACTCAATGGAATAAAGTTTATAGTATTAATACGTTATTGTGAATAATTTTTGTGAAGAAATAGAAAAAAATAATTAAAGTGAATAAGTTTAAAAATATATTATTGATATAAAGAATTTAAATAAAGAAGGTAAGTTTAAATAAGCTTTAAATCAATTAAAAAAATTATGCTCTTAAAAAAATGCAAATGAGACGGAAATTAAATTACTTTAGGAAATATATTATTAACTTAATAAATGAAGAATTAAATGATTTAAATCTATATTTTAAAATAATGACTTTTCATTTTCTTTATTCTTATAAATTTATAAAATATTATTATTTATATAAATTTAAACTAAATTTACATATTAAATTATTTTTAAAATTAATTTAACAAAATTATTGAAATAATAATATTAAATTAAAAATTGAATGAAAAAAAATCATTAAAAATATTAATCAAAAGCAAAAAAAAAAAAAAATGAAAGTAAAAAATAAATATATTTAATTAAAAAAAAGCAAAATAAATAAAGGAACTATATATATGATAAAGATGCATTACAAACATAAGCAAACGAAAATTTATATATAAGAATATAAACTGTAAGTTCTATGAAAGAAAATGAATACACTTATAATTAAAAATAATAAATAAATGTAAAAAAAAATTGATTATTACTTATAAAAAAAAATTAAAAAACAAAAAAAAAACAAAAAATCTTAATATTAATAAGGTTAATATAAATTAGAAATTAAATATAAATGAAGAAAAAATAGTAGGAAGTTGTACGTAAGGTACTGTATGTTAAGTAAGAAATAATATAAATAAAATAAAAATAAATAAAGGCTATAATATAAGAAACTGGAGAAATAGTTGCAAAAAAAAAAGTATTTTAAGAATAAAGATAAAAGAATAGAGAATTGTAAATAATGTAAGAAATAGAAAATCATACAAACATTATAAAATTAAAACAATGTTATTATACATATGGTAATAAAAAAGTAAAATAAAATAAAATATATTAATATATTTTTATATATAAATATTTATATATTAATATATTTATATAATTAATATATATATATATTTATATATATATATATATAATAATGTTCTATTTTTACTTTTAATTATTTATAATTACTCAATTAAATAATTAAAGCCTTGCAATAATCTATTTTTTTTTTTTTAATGCCCTGTTATTGATTTTTTATATAAAAAATAAAATACAGAAAAAATAAAAATTAAAAAGTTATAATATATAAATATATATATATTTTAATCAGATTTTTTTAATGAATTCCAATCATAATTATAATAATTTACTTTTTATAGAACGATAAAGTTGGACTAAAATTTCAAAGATTTTAATATTGATCCTTTGGATGTTGATTTTATATCTAAAATTCTTGTATATGAACCTGAGAAAAGATTAAAACCTTTACAAGCTTTACTTCACTCCTTTTACGATGAATTAAGAAATCCTTAATGTAGAATAAACGGAAAATAACTATAGAATTTATTTAATTATAGTGATGGTTTTTCTTTTTTATTTTTTTTTTTTATTTGTTTATTTATTTTTAGTTGAAGTTAGAATGAATAATAAATATATTGAATAATTAATTCCTGATTGGTTTGCTTAAAAATTTGTAGAAGCTTAATAATATTGAAAGATAAATAAATATATATATATATATATATATATATATATATGTATTATTTATACTTATTTTTTTACTTTTTACTATAATTTTATTTAATAATTTAATAATAATAAAAAAAAAGACTATATTACATTTTTGTTTCATTATTTTGTTTATAGTATTATTAAAATAATTGAAAAACAATACAAATCGAACAAATAATATAAACATAAATACATTTATGTATATTAATATATATAAACTAATATTTTAAAAAATATATTTATTACTTAAATTGATGTATTTTATTTATACTATAGTTTTTTATAAAGACTTATTAAAATAAAAAGGTCTTATTTTTATTATTGATTAGGTTTTAAACACAATTTAAATATCAGAAAAAATTATTAAAACAAGTAATAATATGAACATATATAAAATTTTAAATTAAAATGTATTTCTAAATATTTAAATATGAAATAATAACAAAAAAAAAAAATAGTAGTATTTTAATATAAATATATATATATATTTATAAATACATTAGCAAAAAAAGCTCATAAACCAGGTGGTTTATATTAAATATCCACATTTCCCCCCGAAATAACTGCCACTACATTTTTTCCTTCAAAAACATTTTTATATTTTAATATTGCTGCTAAAACTGTAGCACTAGATGGTTCTACAATAATTTTTAACCTTTCCCATAATAAATTAGTAGCCAAAACAACCTCCTATTCATCCACTAAAAAAATTCCATCACAATATTTTTTTATAATTTTGAAAGTTTTATCTCCTAAAGATGTTCTAATACCATCACAAATAGTCACAGGAGGTAATTAAGGGTGTATATTCCCAGTTTGTAGTGAAATATAAGCATCTCTTGCCAAAAAAGGTTCAGCTGCCACTACTTTAGTTTTAGGTGAAATCCCCTTTGTGGCTATACAAGTCCCGGAAAGTAATCCTCCGCCACCAACCGGCACAATAATAAAATCAATAAAATTTTCACTGCAAATTTATTCAAAAATCTCCAAAGAAATAGTCCCTTATCCCTAAATAACTGCAAAATCATTATAAGGATGAACAATTTCGGCATTTTTAACTTAATGTACTTCTTACAAAGCTTTCTCTCTATCTTTAATTAATGGCCCGCATTAAACAAGATTTCCTCCATTTATCTAAACTAGTTTTTTTTTAATTTCAGGACTATTTTCTGGCATTACTATGTAAGAAGTAATTCCCAAAGTCTTTGACATAAAAGACAAAGCAGATCCATGATTTCCTGAGGAATGTGTACATACAGAAAATTATTCATTTTTCTTATCCTCTTTTAATTTTAAGAGAGCAGATATAGATCCACGTGCTTTAAAAGAACCACATTTTTAAAAATTTTCGCATTTAAAATAAATACAACATTTAGCTAATTCATTTATAGATTTACTTGTTAATATAGGTGTTTTTTAAATATATGGAAGCATTTTTTTATGGATTTATTATATATCAAATAATGTAGGTTCTTACATATATATGTATTGTTTTTATATATTTTTTTTTATTTTTTTCAAGAAGATTGAAATATTTAATATTTGATTTTTTTAGTTTTTAATAAATTAAAGGGAAAAAATAAAAATGCTAAAAAGTATATAATAATTTATTTACATTTAAAATAAAATCTATGTTATTTATTTAATATTTTCTTAAAATATCATATCTTTTAACCTAAAAAATATTATTATTGAGTATTTTTTAAGCAAGATTGAGTATACAGTATATTCTTAGTAATTGATAATATTAGAGTTCTCATTTTTTTTATATTTTCTCATTCAAATCCCAAAAATAATTCATGTTTTTTTATTTAATTTCCATTTATGTGTTTCTATGAATTAACTTCGAGAATTTTTTTATTTAATCGACTGCTTTTTCTCTTATTTGACATCTCTTTATCATCTAAAGAGATATAATCTTATGGGATACGATTATTTTTTATATTATCAAATATTTTTCCACTAAATCATCATTAAAAGGGGGGGAGGGAATTCCGATTAATTTTTCATATTAAAATTACTCCAAAAAGACACTAATTTAACACCTGGTATTAAATTCCTTATCCATTAAGAATTTAGGTAGCAATATAGTCTGAAGTTCCTATAAAGAGGCTTTTTTTTATAGGTAATAAATTATCAAAAAAAAATTAACTATAACTATTAAGGACTATTAATTACTTTATCTTTATAATCAATAATAAAAGATACATATACTTTTTTTCTTATTAAATTTTTAGTAGAAAAAATATTCTCTAAAAAAAGACCTTTTAATTTTTCTCACTTCTTTTATTACTTATCTAAATCCAAATATCAGTAAATCAAAAAAATATCAATTTTAAATATCAAAAGCTATCTAATAATAAAATATCTGGTTATGAATATTTATAAATTAATTATATATATATACTATTAATAAATAAATGTTATATAATTATTAATATAAAATAAATTAATGTAATTTTTCTATTAATAAATAATTTATTAAAATATAAATATATATTCTTAAAAATAAATACAAAAATAATATATATAAAAATATCTAAATAAATAAATAAATAAAATATATTATAAAACAAATTAAAGATTCAAAAAATTTTAAAAACGGTTTTTTAAAAAAAAATAACATTGAAAAATTTTTTGAAATACAGTTAAATTTATTTAAACTATACAAATATACTTATTAATATTTTATATTAATCTACTATTTTAATAAAATAAAAATAAATAATATATATAAATATAACTTATTAATTTTTTATTAAATATATTTTATTTTTAAGATTTATTAATTTTTTTCTTCTTAAATATTAATCTTTAATATATTTATTTTTATAAAATCAGATTTACTTTATTAATTCTAACTAACATTACTATTAAACTAAATATTTTTAATTTTTTTGATTATAATATAAATTAGTTATTTAAGATTTGTTATTGATTTAAATGTATAAAATTATCATTTAATTTTTAATAATTATTCATATATTTTATTAACATTTTTTGTTTATATATATATAGATATATATTTTAAATTTTTTTTGATATTGATTCTTATATAATATTATGTGATTTTTAATTCAAAAAAGAATTTAATATACAAAAAAAGAATTAAATCAAAGTTTATTAAATTTACAATATTTAATGTTAGTGTGAAATATAAATCAATATTTGTAATTTTTATTTTATTTTTATTTATTTAATTTTCCTTTATTTTATTAAAAATAAATATATTAATATCAAAAATACATATAAATTATAATTAAAATTCCTTTTTTTCTGATATTTTTATGATTAAATAATTTTTAGAAGTTTTAAAATAAAATTTATATATTATATATGAATTTCTTAATACATATAGTATTTTTATAATTTAATATTAGAATTTTTTTATATTTAATCATATAAATTTATGATTATTTCTAAAATTTTAAAACAAATTTATGAAATATAAATATTTTTTTTAATTAATTTCTTTAATTTATTTTAATTTACAGTAAAAAGGCGGTTTTTTTAAAAATTAAATTTTCTATATATGTATTTAAATAAAAAAAAAATTTTAGAATTCTTTTTAAAATTAAAATACAATTTTTAAATTTTTTTGATAATATTTATAAAGATTATAAAATAAAAATTATAATTAAAAAAAATAAAAAATCTTTATGACTTATTTTTAATTAAATTATATATTATTAGTATGTTTTTTATCTAAATTAATCAAATTATTTTTTTAAGATTAAATTTATTCTGAGTTTACTATATATATAATTATTTTTTTATTATAAAATTCGCCTTTTAATTATGTTTTCTTGAACTCTAATATTATATCTTTAGTTTTTTTTATTTATTTTCTAATACTATTTAAATAAAGTCTTCACTTAAAAGCTATTTCCAAACGAATTTTTTAAATTTTATAAATTTTATATTTATATCCTAGAAACCATTTTATTAAAATATTTATTCATTGATATTTTAATTAATTTAAAAAAAATTATTTTATTTTACTTTATTAAAAATATTAATTAAGATATCTTGAAAATAGTTTTTAATAAAAGAACTCTTTAGAAATTCGGTTCATAAATTTATTAATTTTACTAATTTAATAATTCAAGCTTATTTTCTATTATTTATACTTTAATAATAAACAAATTTATTAACTATAAAACAAAGTACATATTAATAAAGGCTTATATCATTTTAAACTAAAAATTTTTTAAGTTAAAAAATTAAAATTATAATATTAAGAGATTTTTTTTAATAATTTTTATTTTAAATATTTAATCTATTTAATTACTATTATAAATTATATAGAGTAATATAATTAATTTATTAATTTTTTTTATATTTTATATTAGATATCTCTTTTATTTTTATTTTATAATTAATTTGCTTTTAAAAAAGAAAAAAATATTATAATAACAAAAATTTTATAAAATAGAAAAAATGTAAAAAATATTTTTTTTTAACTTTTATAAATATTTCATATATTTTAATATTTTATTATAAATAAAAAAAATTCTTTAATTTTTTTATGGTTTTCTAATAAAAATTA
>NW_004087353.1:0-12297 GCF_000220395.1 Ichthyophthirius multifiliis
AATTTAAGAAGATTATTTTTATTAATAAAATAAAATAAATATATATATAATATATATATATATATATATAAATATATATATATATATATATAAATTATTATCATTTAAATAATATAATTTTATAATTTGTTAAAATAATATAAAGATATTTAAAAATAATTAAATAATTATTTATTTTTAGTTATATTATTAAAAATTAATATTTAAAATAATATAAATACTTATATGTTTTAGAATATATTATTTTATAAATTATTAAAAAATTGTTTATTGAAATATATATATTTATATATAATTATATTTTTTTAATTATTTATATTTTTTTTTATTTATGGTTTTTTCTACATAGATATTTTTTACCACATATTATTAATAATTTTTTAATTAAAATAATTATAACATTTATATTACGACTATATTCAATTTAACTAAAATATATAATTTAGTAATTTTATGCCAAATATTTTAAATATCAATGGTAAATTTTTATCAGTTATATATTTTAATTCAAACCCACATTTTTTATATAATTTAATAGCAACATCATTACTATTTAAAAATCTTATGTACATATTTTTAAATCCTTTTTATTTTCCATATTAAATGGCGTGCTAACATAACTTATAACCAACACCACTTCCTCTGTATTATTTTTTTACAGATAATCTTTATAATTCGCAATCACCTTCATTATTATCTAAATTAATAGCTATAAATCCTATAAATCCTATTAATTCATTATTATTTTAATTTATGGCTAAAAAGAATCGATTTTTTTCACTTTTATTATAATATTCATTAATATTCTTTAAATCTGCTTTTAAAATACATTCTGAATAAAGGTTAAATTATCTAAGCATTAATTTCGGTGAAATATAGAATATGTATACTACGAATAATATTAGTGTATAAAAAAATCCGATTAAATATATTAAAATAGGTAATAATATTATTAGATTATACTTCTAAGCATTTAAGAAAAAACTCAATAGTTTTGTAGGTTGATTTATATGTTATGTTTATGGAATATTTATATAGTATAATTCTTTAATTTCTTTATCATAAATTTCTTAATATTCAATTATTTTTATGTCCATTTTAATTTTAATATAAATATATTGTAATTTTTTTATTCTTTACCTTATTTATAAACATAAAATTTATTTAAAATAAATATTAAGAAATTCAAATATAATTTATATAATTATTATTTACAATAATATTTATTTATATTCATAAATTATAATATATTAAAAAATTAAAAATAAAATTATTATTAGAAAATTGTGAAATTTTCTATTTAATTAAATATTTATTAATTATTATAAATAAAATTTTTATTAAACTAATATTTTAATAATATAAGTTATATTTTTTTTTAGAAATTTATATATATATATATATATAATCTGAACTATTTCATATATTATTTTTTCAATTTCAATATTTAATTAAATTTTTATTTATTAAAAATCACTTTTCTTTACAAATATTAATTTATAGATATCCTATTTATCTCAATATTTTATATTTTTTATTAATATCAGTCACTATAAGAACCGTAAATCATAATTTGAAATTAGTCTTAATTTATTATTTTAATTAAAAATATTTTTTAATTATATTTTAAAGCAATATATGATAAAAAAATTAAGTTAATTAATTGAAATTTTCGAAAATAAATAAAATAATTGAAAACATTTTTAATATATACCCGATTATATATATAACAAAAAAAGGTAATAATCTTATTAACTTGTATTTGTAAGTATATATGGAAATAATCAATATTTTCGTTATTTTTTATTCATAATACTTAAAATGAATAAATAATTTCTTTTTTAATGTGTTTTTTTAATATATTATTAAATATTATAATTTAAACAATATAAGTATTAAACTTAAAATCAATAAAAAATATATACTTAATTTTAAGAAAAATATGTATTTATTATTAGATAAAAAATACTAATAATTAAAAATATGTTTTTATTTATAATAATATAAAATATGATAATAATCATTAACTAATAAATTTAGAATTTTAATTAACATTCGAATCAATATATTGTTTTTTAAAAACCCCGTTTTCAATCTTATTTTCCAAAGCCTCTTTTTAATTTTTATTAAATTTATAAACTTATTATTCAACTATATGTTTTCCTGCTAAAATTTTTGTATTTTTATAAATACTTTATTAAATTTCTTTATCTTAAAAATAATTATAATCTCCTCCTATTTTAATTTAACAATGACCTCCTGGACTTTAAGTTACCTTTATTTATTATAAATTATATAAACATATTTATGTTTTTATAAAAAATATATAACTTTAATTGATGTTTTTTATATTTAATTTTATGGAAAAAAATAATCATTTTTATCTTTTCCACTTATTCTTTATCCAAAAGTAATTTCTATTGGATTTATTTACTATTCTTTTTAATTAATTAATTATTCTTTGATATTTATTTATTGTTCTTTAATAAATATTTCCTACTTTTTATTTTTTTATTCTTATTCATATTATTATTAAATCTCGTCGATTTATTATATTGCATTTTATTATTAGTTTATTTCATTTTTTAGTTAAAGTAGCTCTTTTTCTAATTTTTATATTTCATCTTCTTCTTCAAGTTCTTATTTTTATTTATTTTTTTAAATTTATTTTTCTTAAATTTTATCTAGCAAAAGAATTTTTTAAAATCCGGTTTTAATAATTACTTGTTTTTTAATAAGTTTTTATATCCATATTTAACATTTAATTCTTTTGTTTTTTTAATTTTATCTTAATTATATTTCGAACGATTTCTTATGTTTTAAAATAAATCTTAAAATGATTCATTATAATGTTTCTTTTAAGAATTTATAAGTATTATATGATTCATTTTTTTTATAATAAAATTTTATAAAAATACTAAGTAATAAAAACACAAAAAAACAATTATTTAAAATTTATTTTATTGTTTATTCAAAAAATAAATTTATATATAATAAATTTTTATCTAATAAATATATAAATCTTAACCAATTCCATAAAATAATATCTATTTTACAAGGAATTACTGGTATATATAGGATATTTATATCCGAATAAATAATTAGAATATTTTTTCTATATATTAGAGTTAAAGTTGATATATTTATTTATCATTAGTAGATATAATAAGGGTGATTATTACATTTAATATTTTTAGATATTTATAAAATATATATTAATCTGATAATATAAAGAAAGTATATATTATTTTAATATGCATTATTTATATATTATAATAAATATGTTTTTAATAAGAAATTAAATTTATTAAAATATATTTAAATTAAAAACATTAAATCATATTATTAAACAAGCACTGAAAAAATTAATTTCTGAATAATAAAAAAAATTGATTAAAACAAATAATAATAATACAAAATCTATTTGTAAAAAAAAAATTAATTATGAATTCTAGTATAAATAATTTAAATTAAGACATATATAAACATATAATTAAAAAATTATAATAATTTGTTTAGATATTAAATATATAAATAAATATAAATATATTTAGATATATTATATATATAAATATATTTATCAATCAGATTTTATTAAATATATTTTTATTTTATTTATATTTTTATATATATTTTTTTAATGTTTATTAATTAATTTAAATAATATATTATATGATAATGAAAATAGATATTTGTTTATTTTTATAAATAAAATTTAAAAACAAAACATTTATTAAAAAATTAATAAATTATCATAAATTGACTTTTATTTAATATTTAGGTGGTAATTAAGCAAATAAACCTTTTTTTTGTATATTAATAGAACTATTTAATCTTTTACTCGGTGTGTTCTATCTATTAATATTTATCGCATTTTTATTATTTTCGCTTTAAATATATCCTTTTTATTAAGATTAACTTCTTTATCTTTGAATAATTTATTCATCGATGTTTGTTTTTTTTAATATATTTTATATTTAAATTATTATCATTTTATTAATGCACATAAATAATAGGTTATTATTAGTATCGTTAATTAATAGGTGGAAGCTTATGCTTCCTTCCTGAATCATCATTACTTTAAATTCTTTAATTTTTTTTATAATTATATAGACCAGGTTAAGCTGATAATTATCTATTTTTTTTTTTTTCTTATTTTATATTTAAATTATCTTATATTTTTTATTATTTTTAAAGTATTATTATTAATATTATTATTATTATTATTATTATTATTATTATTATTATTATTCTCTTAATTTCTAATTTAAACTTAACTTTATTCTTTTTTTTTCCTATATAAAATTTATTCGATTTCTATATCTTCTATATTTTCATACATTGCTTTTGGTAATTTTAAATTTAATTCTTTTAAATTTCCTCTCTTTGTTAATTTTATTGTTTAAATTAAATTCTAATCTCTACCTTTAGTATCTTCTATATTCATATATTTAGCAATATTTTTATTTTTAAGTAAATTATCAACATTTTCTCTTTACTTTGGGTCCACTTTTAAACAAACTGATATGAAATTTTATAATTCACTAGAATACTTTTAACTATTTATGGGTATAAAAGCTCCTTTAACTATTTTTTTATAAAGATCTTCTATTGAAATTCCTTTAAAAGGCGGTTCAAAAGTAGAAATTTCATACAAAACACATCCAAAAGACCATATATCGCATTTACTATCATATGGTTTATTTTTCCAAACTTCAGGGGCTGTATAATATGGAGTACCTGTTTACGTATATGCAAAATCTCTTTTTTATACTTTTGAAACATTTAAATCACCAAGTTTTAAAGAATCCGAGTTAGAAATGAAGATATTAGCACATTTTAAATCTCTATGTAAAATTTTAGAACTATGGAGTATTTTTAAACCTTTTAAAATATCAGAAGCATATTTCCATATTGATTTTTCGTCAAAATAATCATTCCTTTTCATATGTTCACTAATTTGCTTTTATAAATCACCTTTTGTTGCGAATTCCATTATTATACAAAGCGTTTAGGTAGGATTGTCTATAAAAGCATTTTTATATCTTATTATATTTTCGGATTTTAAAGAGGCTAATATTCGGACTTCGTTTAAAGCATTTTCTTATTCACGAGTTGATAAACACATCATTTTTACTTTTTTCATTGCATATTACTTCTAATCTTAGATTCTATTTACTAAATATACAGTACCGAATGTACCTTCACCTAAAGGTTTTATTATTTTAAAATGTGAAAGTTATGACATATGTGCTTTTTTATATTTGATGATATTTTTAATGTTTTTTAAATATTATTTATTAGTAATTATTTTTTTGTTTATATTAAAAATTCTATTTTTTTGTTTAAATTCATATTAATTAATTTCAAAAATTTATAATTTTAATTAAATTTAATTTTTGTACTTTTAAAAGCTTTTATGTTTAAAAGAATTTAATTTATAAAAAATAAAAAATATTAATTTGATAAAAAAATAAAAAAAATATTTTATAAAAAGTAAATTTTAATTGATATACAATAAATTTCATATAAACTAATTTTTTATTTTATAAATAATATGGCTTATAATAGAAAAAACATATATTTTTTTAAGAAATAAAGAAATGTTAAAAATTAAATAGTATCATCAAGAAAATATATATTCATTTTATATAAATAAAAAACAAATAGATGTAAAAGAATAATTATACTAAATTTATAATATATGTATATCTATTTAATTTTATGATGATCTTAAATGTAAAGTTTTTATTTTTATTGTTTGTTTGTTATCAATATAAATAAACAAAAATAGTATAAAACTTTATTTAAAATAAAAATAAATATGTATATGAAAATTCCATATAAGAATAAAATGTTATAAAAATTTTTATAAAAATATTTAAATAAAAATAAAAAATAAAATATATATATTTGTATTTAAATTAAAATGAAATATATATATTTTTATATATTATTAATTTTAATCAATAATAAGAATATTAATTATATAAAATAATATAGAAATTAATTAATTTTTATAATAATTAAAAATTATTTATAAAAAAAAATTAAATATATATATATATATATATATATATATATATATATATATTAATATATTTATATATATTTTATATATGTTTTTCTATTTATATTTTTTTTATATAAACATAATTAAATATCAATTTTCCTTAATAATATTTTTCATTAATTTATTTGTTTATTTAAATTATATATTATGAAACATTAATTTATTTATATATATTTTTAATTTCTTTAGAAATTTATAAATAAATAAATAATTTATTAATTTATATCAAAAACATATTATATTTATATATTTTTTCTAATAATATCATTTGTAATTATTTAAATAACTTTTAACAAATTCATTATATTTCATAGGATCTACAATAATATTTTATTTTTAAGCTTAATTATATATTTCCTAAATTTAAACATTTCGTGCAGGATGATCGTAACTAAGTTATAATTTTAAAGTAATTGCTACATTATAGAATTATCTTTTTAATTCATTTTAAACCTTATTATCATAAATTTCTTTATTTTATATATTTAAACTATTACTTTAAGTCTTAATAGATTAAAATCCATTACTTTAATTCTAGTTGGATTAAAAATCATTACTTTATTTTTAAATAGGTTAAAAACCATTACTTTAAGTTTAAATAGTTTAAAAGCCAATATTTTAACTTTAAATAGGTTAATAAACATTACTTTAAGTTTAAAAAGGTTAATAACCATTGCATTAGGTTTAAATAGATTAAAATTCACTACTACTTTAAGTCTAAATGGGTTAAAAACCATTTTAAGTCTAAATATCATTTTAATTCTATATAGGTTAAAAACTATTTCTTTAATTTTAAATAGACTAAAAACCACTTTAAATCTAAGTAGGCTAAAAACCATTACTTTATGTCTAAAAAGGTTATAAGCCATCAATTTAAGTCTAAATAGGTTAAATACCCTATCCTTATATTTAAATAGGTTTAAAATCATTAGTTTAATTCTAAATAGGTTAAAAACCATTATTTTAAGTTTTAATAGATTAAAAATCTTGAGTATTTATTATATTATTTTTTGGGTATTTATTTTATTTTTTCATATAAATAAAGTTAACTTAATCTTCGTATTTAGAAGAGCTTTAAGAAGAAAAGGAAATCTATAAATTATTATTAATTTCTTAATTACTTTAAGTACAAATATTCTTATTATAATTATTTTTTTAATCGAAACTATCAATATTATTATCATAATTAAAACTATAATTATTATTCCTAAAGTAACTAGTATGATTTTTATTTTTTACAGTATTATTATTTCTATTATCCCTAAAAATCTTCCCAAATTTTTTATTATTCTAACTTTTAATAGGATATATAATTTAATTACAAATCATAATAACTCTTTAGGTTAAAACCATTAAAGCAATATCTTCTTAACCACTAAAAGTGATTTCTGAGCAAATTTTTTTCATTTTTTCTAATTCTTAAGCAGTACATTTATAGTTTTTCATTATATTTTCAATACATTACAGCATTTCTTATTTTTATTTTGTTTTTTAAATAAAGCATTTATTTTATTATATGTTTTTTATAGTTTTTCTTATATCTCATTATTATTGCTTTTTTAATTATTTATATATTTTTCGGATTATATACATTAATGTTTTTCAATTATGGAAATTTCGAAGTATTTATCACAAGTAATGCAGAGAATTTTTTATTAATTTTATGATAAAAGCTACTATTATTTATTATTTTGTTCTGATTTTTCAAATAATTATTTTTCTTCAAATAAAGGACTTTCTAAATTAATATTTTCATATTTGGGAATTATATATTTAGAAGAAGATGAAGAAGAATCATAATAATTATTAGTATTTAAATCATTATTTTGACGAAATTTAAAAGTAGATTATGTAGGTTATAGTTAATATGAATTGAATTGTTATTACTAACTTGAAGAATTCGAAGGAATTTTCTTTTCAGAACTTATACTAAATTCAGACTAGACTTTATTTTTTTGTTTATATTATTTATAATCTAATTATTATTATAATAAATCAACTTTATTTTTTATATTCTACTAAGTATATTATTTTTAATTTAAGCCAAAACTTAAATGATTTTAATAATCTGGATTTGCTTATTAATATATTTATCGTTATAAAGGTGTATTAAAGTAATTATCTTTAAATTCTAAGTTAGGTTTATTTATATTTATTTTCGTATATTAATAATGTTTATTATTAAAATCAAAGTCTTCATTTTCATAAGTTTATAGATTTTAAACTGATTGCCTTTCTTATTATAAATAATCGAATTTATTCAATAACTATTAAGCATTTTTGATTTCGTGATTTTTTATTTATATATTTTCGTATTTTTATAAGTTATTAGTTGATTATATTGTACTTAAGTAATCTTAATCTTAATTATATTCGATCTTTTTTAAATTTAATCAATTATTTAGTTCCCTTAAAGATATTAATCTATATATTTTTTATCACTTTAATCACATTTTCTTATTAAATTATTTATATCGTTTTTTACTCGTTTTCATTATTAATAATAGGATATTAATTGTTTTTTATTATTTAATGATTTTAGATATTTTCGTTATGGTTTTAATAATAATTTTTAGTGTTAGAATTTTCGTTCTTTTTATTTAGTTAAATTGCATTTTATTATAGATTATAACTTTTTTCGTATTTTTGCATTATTTATTCATATTTTTGGTTTATATTGTTTATTTTATTAAATTAATTTATTATATTTGGCTATATGTTATAATTACTTAATTATTTATTTTTCTCTTAATTCATATCATTGTCACAATTACTCAAAAAATTTAAAAAGCTTTAATCAATTGAAAGATCGGATATAAATTATTTCTATTATTGTATTTATTAAAGATCTTTTTGGAAATTTATTGCTGATATACGACTATTTAATGCATTTTTATATTAATTAAAATCGTTAGTGACTTAATTAATATCATTCTAACTTTTAAATTTAAAATTATCCATTTATTTATTATTATTATTTATTTATTTATTTTTTTTTAAAAAAAAGAAATTAATTATTGTATTATTTTTAACAATTTAATTTCTTATATCTATATTTTCCTTTATGTTTTTGATATTATTTTTTGTTTAAATAATTATTTTAATTATTAGTGTATTTAATAAAATAATTGTTTAAAAATAAATTAAAATTTAATTTTATATTTAAACGTGTATATAATAATATTAATTATATTCATAAGTTTAAATAATATTAAAAAATAAAGGTATAAAAATGTATAATAATGGCTTTATTTTTATAAAATTATTATATATTTAAAATAATGTTTATATATTTTATATTCTTTCATTAGATTTTTTTTCGTTTTTTTGTTTTTTTTTTTTAATAAATTTAATTATATAAAAAAATAAAAAATTATTATTTTAATAATAAAAATTATAATTTCAATAATTTTTTAATTTGTATATTTTTCTTTTTAGAAATTTTCATTTTTTTATATATAATATATATATGTATATTTTCTTTTAAAAAATTAGCTAAAAATAACAAAAAAATATTAATATTTTATTCTTTAAATAAACTAAAATTATTAAAATTTTATTTTTAAAAATATAATTTATAATTTTTTTTTTAGTTTTCGAAAAAAATAAAATAAAAAAAAGAGGTTTATGAATTGGCTATATTAAATAAAAATTTATTAATTAAAAATTATTAATTAAAATTCCACTCAAAAAAAAAAAAAAAAAAAAAGCTTAAAAATATATTTTTTACTAAAAAAATGGGTATATGTTGTACCAAATCAAGGAAAAAAGAAAAATCAGAAATAAAAAAAAGAAATTTAAAATTATTAATAAATACTAAACAAACAATATAAAATTAATCTACATGTGAATCTCGAAGTAATATGTTCACATAATCAACATAAAAGCATGTCCTTTGTACAATTCAATCAACAGATGAATAATAAAAAACAGAAAATGATGATGTATATAAAAAAAACAAATAGATAATATTTATTTTTCAAAATAAAAAAGTATTTAAATAAACTAGAATATGATTTAGAATTTTGTCTATAAACTCAAAATATAGATGAAGAACAAAAATTTTTAAAAAACTCACTTTTAAAATAATAATAATAAAGTAAATCTGAATAAATAAGTACAAGTATTAATAATAATAATAGAAGAAAAATGATAAAATCGGTCACATTTATAAATGACGAAAATAGCAATAATAATGACCAAAACACTTCTTATACAGATTTTGATTAAGAAAAAACCATAAAAAGATCATATAAAAAAAACAGTATTTCACCTTTAATAGATATTGATAAAAGTTTTTAAGTTTTTAGTCCTAAAAAACTTAGAAAACCAAACTATTTTAACTTAAAATGTAACGAGTTAACTCGAGAATCGACTCCTGTAAATTTAATAAAGGCTAATTGGTAAAATAAGCTACTTTAAAATTAAACAAATATATAAAAATTCGAAGCTTAATAAATAGATGAGGAATTAAGAAAAATATAAAGAAATAAAATTCTATAGTAATTTAGTAGGGAATTATTTAGCCCATAATTATATAGATCAAGTAATAATTTTTAGAATGGAATTAAATCAAATTAAAATTAAGGTATAAGTAGTTTAAATTCTTCTACTTTTTCACCCAATATACATGATAGGAAATCGTAGAAAGAATATTTAAGTAATAATATTAGCTTTGTAAATTCTTAGAAAGATGGTGATTAAATATTTTAATGATATATAAATATATGATAATATATAAATATATAAATATATAAAAATAAAAATATATAATAATGCTTTATTACATAAAATATATATAAAAATAAATAATTTAATTTTATATAATAATCATTTAAAATATTATATATTATTTATTTTATAATTATTTTTATATATTTATATATAATTTATTATCATTTTAATATTATTTAATAAATATATTATTTTAATTCATATAAAATTATATGTTTTTTAATTTTTTTTAAATATAAAATTAGATATCTCATTTTTTATTCTTTTATTAATATTAACTGGTCTATATTAATTTCATAATTAAATTCTATTATTTTACTTTATTAATAATAAATCTTTATTTTGAAATAAATATAAATAAAACCTCAAAAATGTAATTAAAAGAGTCATATTTTATTATTTTGTTTAAAATATATTTTTTAAAAGCTTTATTAATATATGTAAACTTATAATAAATTGATATAAATTAATTTATTTTAGAAAAATTATTAAATAAAATAAAATACAATTATTTTTATTAATTTTTTTAAATAAAATTGGTGAAATAAAAAGTATTATTTTATTTATATTATTTTATAAAATATTAAATATTTAATTCAATACTACAAAAAATATTTATTAAAATATAAAAGTAACTATAATAATGATATTTTTAATCTTTAAATTAAAAAATAAATAAGTTAATATATTTATAATTAAAGTAATAAGAATAAATCAAGAGACATATTTATTTTAAATTTCTTTTTTAATTAACAAATTAAAATTATATAAAAAAAATTCTATATAAAAAAATAGGAAAAATTATTTAATTATTTGAATTAATATAAATATGAAAAATAAAAAATTAAATATAACTTATCTTTTGTAATGTATATAGAATAAAATATTAAATATTTTAAAAATTACAATTTATAATTATTCTTCTGAAGTATAAAAAAATGTAAATATATATTAAAAAACATAAATTGTTAAATATTTACAATTTAATTAATATCTTTTATTAACATAATTTATTTAATAATTAAATTTATATACATATTTATAAAAATACAAATGTAATTTATTATAAAAATAATTTTTCGAAATGAGATTTTTAATAAAAAATACTATTTATTAACTAATATATATATATATATATAAGTAAATATTTGTTTATAATTATTCATTATTTAGATAATAAAAATAGTATATTAAAATAAATATAAAAAATATATATTTTATTTAAATTAAATAAAAAAAAAAATCACAAATATATCAAAAAATAGAAAATATATAAAATTAAATAAAATAAAATCTTTTAATTATAGTAAAAAATATAAATGAAAATACTTTTTAACTTACAATTTATGTAAAAAAAAAATAATAAAAATTTAGTTTTAGATAGTTTATCAGTATAAAAATGATTAATATTTTCTATAACCAGATATTAATTTGAATATAAATATTAAAATAAATAAAATAATAAGTAAATAATGGAAATTTTTTTTTTT
>NW_004087853.1:0-8157 GCF_000220395.1 Ichthyophthirius multifiliis
TATATATAAATAAATAAAAAATAATATAATATTTATACTCATATTAAATATATAAATATATATATATATACATATATATAAATATATATATTATTTTTATTTTATATTATTTTATATTATTAGTATTTAAATAATTTTAAATATATACATATATATATTAATATAAATTATTTATTTTATATATATTATTTATTATATATATTAAATCTAATTATTTAATTTAAATGTTCAAATAAATTATATAACTTATATATTTTTTTATTATTTAAATTTAATCTTTGTTATATATAATATGTTTTTAAAATAAATATTTCTTTTTTTAAATATATTTTTATTTTATTATATAAATCTTTATTACATCTTTATATTCTAAATACTAATAATAATGTTTTTTTATAAATACATTATATTTATTATTTATTTTATATATAATATCAATTCTATTAGAAAAATATTTTAATTAATTTTTTTTTTTTTTTTTTTAATATTTTAGTTTAACTTTATCATATATTAATATGATTAATACATTAATATCAATTTTTAGATAGATATATTTAAATATCAAATTTTTTTTCATTTAAACTTTTCTATAGTTTTATATCTTTAAAAAAAATTAAAAGCTTAAATATAATGCATTAGATATATAATAAATAAATTTATATATATTATTTATTTTTAATATTATAGATTTTTTATGATATTGTTAAATTTCACGACTACCAAGTATTTATATTATAGATAAAAAATAAACAATATAATAATAATTAAAAAGACTAAATTTTATAAAACTAATAAAACTTATAAATTGACATAAATAAAAAAAGAAAAGATTAGTTAAAAAATTATAAAAATTAATAACTAAATATAATGAAAAAATTTAAAAATAATTTTTCATTAAAAAATAAAAAAAGCGTAAAATTTGTTTTTAAAAATATATAATTATAAAAAATTAAAATAATATTTATTAAGAAAAAATATTGAAAATTAAAAAAACTTACAAAAAAAATATATTATATAAAAAATATATAAAAATATAATTTAAACTAAATTATTTGATAATATTTATAATTAATTAAAATTATTTCAATTTTAAAAAAATTAATATTATTCTAATTAATTAAAATAAATATATAAGTAAATAATAACAAAAAGTTAACTACAAAGTATTATATTAACAATAAAATAAAAGAAGTATTTTATAAAATCATTAAATTTAATAAAATTAAACGAACAAAAATATAAAATATAATTATTTTTATTTATTTTTTTATAAAATAAATAATAAAGCTAACTTTTAAAGCAATATATATATAAAATTTTCAATATTTTTAGAAACATTAATATATGAAAATTTTAAATTGTTTATAAAATGTAAAAGAAAAATGAATTTAATTATAAAACATAATTAATTTTCATAAAAACATTTTAATTTTAAAATAATTAATAATAATAATAAAGATAAATCCATTTAATATTTAATATTTTTAAGTTAAATTTAATTTAATGAAATAATAAAGTATGCATTTATTTAAATATAAAAATATAATATTATAAAAAAAGCAATTAAATATTTTAATAATAGATAATATAATAATTAATTTCTATTTAATTTAAATATATAATAATTTCAATAATAAAACATTTTATTTAATATATTTATGAGAAAATAAATCAATTTATTTATAACTTACCAAAAAATATATAAAAAACAATAATAAATTTAAATAATAATATTATCAATTTATATATTTTTAAAAATATTTTCATTTAATATTATTAAAAATTAAAATAGATATTTATAAATTTATAAATAAAAAAAATAAAAGAAATTATTCATTAAATTAAAAATCTAAAAAAAAAAAAAATTCATAATATTTTATTTATAATTAAAAGTAATTAAATAATAATCCAAATAATATATAACCAATAATAAAAACAAAAACTCTTTAATAATTATTCTATTATATGTCATATCTTTTAAGCCTAAAGTATAAATCTACCAAAATCATACACATTTATTTTATTTTGTATCAAGATAATGCCTTTCATCACATTTAGTACAATTAAATTAATCACATTCTAGACAATCAGGCAATTGAGTACAACTTTATTTACATAATCTATATTAAAAACCATTTTAATATGCATAGAAATCTTCATGAAAACCCTCCGAACATTTCAAACACATCCCTGTATACACACAATAAGTACATCCCTAATTGCATTATATTAGATTAGTATCCTCGGTAATATACATACATTATTTTTTATAATGACAAAATTAATAGCCATAAACACATATAGTACATTCTTATGTATTACAAATATTACAATTAGCGAATAAATCACTACACTTAAGGCATTATGTAGTTGAAAATCCTGAAGTATTTTCGTATTTATTATAATAGCCATTCTTACAACTTAAGCATTCTCCAGAGTTAGAGCATACACATCCTTCAGGACAATCATTTCCAGAATTTAGAACTCTATTAGCGATTTCTAAACATTATTTACTTTCTTAATCTTATTAATAACCATCTTAACATTATTAACATTCCCCAGATTAATTACATTATATACATCCTTAAGGACATCGATTTTGAGATTTTAATTAATATGCCAAAGCACCAAATATTAAGATATTTATTAGAATTAGTTTTTAAATCATAATTGTTTTAATTTTATTTATTTATTTATTTTAATGTTATTTAAGAAGTAAATAAAAAGTATTTATATACAAAAATTCGAATTAAAATATTTTTTTTTTTTTAAATATATTTTTATATTATTTTTTTTAAGCAAGTAATAATGAAAATTTTTAATGTATTTATTAATTTTTTTTTTTAAAATATATTAATAGTAAAAAATAAGAAAAAAAATTAATTAAAATATATTAATAATTATATTTTATTAACTTTTTTTAATTTAAAAAAAAATGATATATATTTCAGTAATTTATTTATGATAAAAATATAAAAAAATAAATATAATTTTATATTAATAATTCAAGAAAATAATCAAATTTATTATAAATAATCTATTAAATAAAACATATATAGAAAAAATAAAAGTAAAACATTAATTTATATTTATTTATATATTAATTAATAATTTTCGAAAAAGATATAAATAAATTTAATAATTTTGGATATATATCAATTATTAAAAAATAACCATATATTTATGAATAAAAAAATAAAAAATAAATCTTTTAAATAAATATATAATAAAAAAATATTTTTATTATCAATTATTTTATATTTTTTCTATATATTAAAAGTATAATAACTATTTAAATTTATTTTATTTAATAAATATAGATATTAATATCATATATTTATATATATATTTTAAAATATTTATATAATTATTTTAGTATAATTAATAAAACTAAATAAATATTTATTTTTTAGTATTTATTTATTAATTATTTTTGTTAATATATTTTAGTTTTATTTAATGTTTATTAATATTAACTTTATAGATTTTCTAGATTTTTAAATATATATAATAATTATATTAAAAAAATAAAATATATTATTTATATATATATATAGAAAATATAAATATTAAAATTAATATATATATTTAAGATAAATTTAATATTTTTTGAAATTTAATAAAATGATTAAAAAAAGTATTAAGTAATTATATAAAATTACATTATCTAAAAATATTCGTTTTTTTTTATTATTATTAATTTATATAAGTCTATAAATTTTTTATTTATATATTTTTTTGTTATTATACTTTTTATTTATTTTATGTCTATTAATAATTAAATATATATATATATTTTTTCTCTTTCTATAATATTTTTAAATAAATTTTGATGCAATTAAAAAGAAATTTTTCCGTAATATTGAATATTTATAAAAAATAAAAAAATTAATTATTTAAAAATGTGAATTTAACTAACATATTCAATATTTTTTTAAACAAAATTAAGTTTTTTTATAATATAAAAAGTTTACTATATATATTATAATGATATTAATTAATAATAAACAAAAATTATATATATTTATATATTATTAAATTTATTCTTTTTTTTTATTTTAATATTATTTCGAAAATAAAATTGATAAAATTATTTAATAAATTATATATATTTATTTATATATATTAAAACAAAATTCTTACATTTTAAATAAAAAAATAATACATTATAAAATTCTTTCATTTTAATTGATTTATGTTTTATTATTTTTTAAATAAATGTATTTATTATCTTTTTTTTTAATATATATAAATTAAAATATATTCATTAATTTTATAATCATATATATTAAAATATTTATAATTAATATATTATTAATTGCATATTTATATATTAATATATATAAATATATATATTTATAATATAATATTGTAATTATAATATAATATATAATTTTGTTTTTATAAAATAAATAATATATATATATTTTTTATGTATTTTTTTTATTTAATTAATTTACAATTTTTTTTTATTATTAGTCACTTTTTAATAATATAGAAATATTAAAAAATATCTAAATATATAATATAAAAATAAAATATATATATAATCAAATAATATTTATTAGTATATTATTTTATTTTTATTTTTATTTTCTTAATTAATGTATTGCTATATGATAATACATGAAATTTATGGAAAAAAAAAATTGATAAATAAAAAGATGACTTACCTATTATTTTAATATATAGCGAATTAAAGCTTATATAATAATAATAATTATAGATTATTCCTTTATATATTATGCATATTTTAAAATAACCCAATAATATAAAACTACTTAATATGTTTTATGGAAGTATCCCAAATTTTGTTTCTAAATATTTTGAAAATATACTTATTTGAATTTAATATAAATTTTTCCTTAAAAATTATCTACATAATTTTTTAAATATTTAATAGAAAAAGTACCAGATTCCGATTTAAATATATACGTTATTTAAACTAAAAATAATAGTTGATCATTTGCAAATTGAAGTTTTTATTTTGTGAATAATTTAGAAATCATTCGACCTACTTTTTGAAGAATTAAATTTAAATCTAGAAATTTTTCAAAAATTTTTTGGAAACAAATATTAAAAAATCTTATGTATATAAATATAAAGATTAATTGTAAAAAAAAAAAATAATACAGAAGTAAATAAAATGTTATATTAACATTAAAAAAATTAGTTGAAAATAGTAGAAAATATTAAATATTATAATTTTATTAGAACTGATGAAAAGTAATAAGAAAACGAAGCAGCATGTACATCATTTCTATTTATTAAATTTTTAATTAGAGTATTCCAAAACATTATATAGAATTTATAAAAAATAAAATAAAAATTGATATAATTTATAATTTTTACAAATAAATTATTTTTAATATATATTAAATAAATATATAAAGTTTAATATCATCTTAACAAAGAATAATTTATATTATGAATTATTAAGTTATTTTAATTAAAAATATCTATATTATTATTATTATTATTATTATTATTGTTTTATATTTATTTTTTAATATTATTTTAAATTTATTATTGTTTTATATTTATTTTTATTTTAATTTTTTATTTTTTAATTTTTACTTTAATACCCTATAAACTTTATTTTTAAATATTTTTTTTATTTTAATTATTCATCTCGTTTTTCTACAAATAAACAATAAACAAGAATACAAATAATTGAAATGAAAATATTTAAATACTTAAACACATTAACATGAGCATCCTTCCTTTTATCTGCAAATTTAATAATCAATGAAAAATAGAGAGCTGATAAATACCTACTTGCTATAAAAACATGACCTCAATTCAGGTATAAATATTTAAATGAGATGAAAAATCTATATAGTAATAATTAAATCGAACTTTAATTTTTATTTATTATAAATAACTATTATATCATATCCTGTTTTTTTAGAAATAATTTATTTGACTTCATTATTTTTTATTAATTTACATTTTTTTATTAAAATATTATAATAATTTTATATTTGTTTTTTAAATATTAATATTATTTATGGATATTAAAAAATAAAAAATATTAAATTAAAAATAAAATAAATAAAATATTTTGAAAATATAAAAAAATTATTTTATTAATATTAAAATAAATATTTAACATATTAACTAAATTATTTAAAATAATTAAGTATAAATCCTAATTATTTTGTTTGATATTATTGAGAAATAAAATTTTGATTAAAATAAAGATATATATATAATACATATATAATAAAGAAAAATAAATTTATATATATTAAAAATTAAAGTAATATAAATAGATAATAAAAAATATATTAATAAATTATATTTTTTAAGAATTTATTAATAATTTATAATGATATTAATATAATACTATTTTTATATATTATATTATTCTATTAATTTTTTTATTAAACTATTATTAAAAAACCATGACCAATTATCATAGTTAATATTTTTTTTAAATTTCAAAATAAATATAAAAAATAACTTTAATAAAATATAAAGTTACATAAATAAATATTATTTTTGATAATTTAAAAAAAAAAAAAATTAATTAATTAATTATAAAAATTTTTATTATTCAAAAAATTTATAAATAAATAATTAATATAATTTAATAAAATTTATATATTTAAATAAAAAAAATATTTATTTGTTTTAAATTAAAATATTTATTTAATATATAAATATAAATAAATAAAATTTATAATCACAATTAATTATTACTTATTTTAATAGTTATTAATATAAAAAGTATAATGTTAAAAATTAAAAATATAAGCAATATAAATAAATATAATTATAATATATTACTATCATTATAATATTATTATAGATAAAAATCTTAAAAATAAAAAAAATTATATAAAAATATATATAAATTTTAATAAAAAAAAAAAATATTAAAATATTTAACTAATATATATATATATATATTTTATAAATTAATAAAACAAAATAATTTAATAATATAAAAATTAATTAGTAATTATAAATATTTTCAAAAATAAAATTAAAAAGACTTTTATAATTAAATAATATCAATCATAAATTAAATAAAATATATAAAGTATAAATTGAAAATAAAATTATTATATTATTTATTTTTATTTAATTTAAAATCATATATAATTATGATATATATTAATTATAAAATAATATTAGTATTATTTAATATATAAATCTAAACAGAATAATTATTGTAATATTTAAACAATATTATAATAAATACTTTTTAAAAAACATTATATTATAATAAAGAGTATAAAATAAAAATATCATTAGTAAAAAAAATATTAATTAAAATAATATATAAAAGCATATTAATTTATATAAATAAATATAAACTTAATAATAATATAATATTATAAACATAAAAAAATTATAAAAAAATTTTCAAAATAATAAAAAAAATAAAATAAATCATATAATAATATAATAAAATTAATATAAAATAACAATAATTAAAATAGATAATACAATAAATTTTCAATTATATTTTTACTACATAATATTATTTTTTAGATATTTATTATCAAATAAGACAAGAAAATAAAAATATATTTAAAAAAATAATAAAAAAATATATATTTAATCTAAAATAAATATTAAATTTAAATTATATAGTTTTTATCATTATTGATTATTAAAATTTAATTTTTATTGGAGTTATAAAAATAAAAAATATAAAAAAAATTAAAATGAAAATGTAATTTCTTAAAAGTATAATAAATATATTTCCAAAAAAAAATAAAAAATATCTAATAATTATAAAATATTTTAATAATAATATATATTTTAAACTTAATTAATTTATCTATTAAAAATTAATTATATTTTATTTTTCGTTATTATTTATAAAATTATAAATTATTGTATAATAATACTAGATATATTATTAAAAGAAATAAAAAATTATAGAAAAAAATATGAAATTTAATCGCAAATAATAATTAATAAAAAAAAAAAAAATTATAAAATTAATTTATAAATATTTGAAAAAAATGTATTAATAGTTTTATATAATAAAAAATAAAAAAATAATTAATTGTGTTTAAAAAAATCAAATAAAAAAAATTATTATAAATAATATTTATATATATATATATATATATATATATATATATATATATTATTTATTTATTTATTTATATATATAATTATTTTATTTTNTTTATT
>NW_004087351.1:0-10504 GCF_000220395.1 Ichthyophthirius multifiliis
TTTAATATGAGAAATAATATACGAAGTTTATTAATATAATTAATATAATTATAAAAAAATTATATAATTATATTTTTAAGCAAATATTTATTTTTTAAATTTATTAATCTATATATGTTTTGTATTTAAATATAAAATTATTGAATTTTATCCTAAATTTAAAAAAAATATTATTTTTCTATAAATTTAATATATTAAAAAAAAAATAATAAAAGCATATTTTTTTTATAATATACTATAAAAGACATAAAATATATATTCGTCTTTATAAAAATATGTTTGAAAATATATAAATATATTATTAAAATTATATAATAAAGTATTGATATTCTTCTAACTTATTTAAATTAATTGATTTTATATATTTTAGAAATAAAATAGTTTAGATAAAGAAGATTAATGATAAAAAATAAAAATAAATAAATTATTAATTTATATTTTTATCTATTAATATATATATGTATATATATATATATATATATATATTTATATATAATATTATAATCATTAAACAATATTATTTATAATAGCTTTCGTAAATTGAGTTGTAGTTGCATTTCCTCCTACATCTTTTGTTAAGATTTTTCCTTCATTTAATGTTTTATTAATAGCATTAGAAATAATATCAGCAAAATGCGGTAAATTCATATGCTAAAGCATCATAATACTTGAAAATAACATTGCAGTAGGATTTACAATATTCATACCAGCAATATCATTACCTGCATGTCTAGTACCTTATGAAAACAACGTATGATCATTTCCTACACAAGCACCTGCACTTAATGCTGCCCCTCCAATAATTCCTGCACAAACATTACTAACAATAGATCCATATAAATTAGGCATGACCATTACATCGAATTATTATGGATATTTAACCATTTACATGCAACAATTATCAATAATCATTTCTTCATATTTAATAAAAGGATATTTTTTTGAAACTTCCCTGCATGCTTCTAAAAAAAGACCATCTGCTTTTTTCATTATATTAGCTTTATGTACAGCCGTTACTTTTTCTCGTCCTGATAAATGAGCGAATTCGAATGCATATTCTGCTACTTTTAATGATCCTTATTTAGTTATTACCTTTATAGATTCTATGACTCCTGGATATACTTCATGCTCTATTCCAGTGAATTCTCCTTCGTTATTTTCCCTAATTACAACTACATCTACGTTTTTATGTCTCGAATTTATTCCAGGAAGTGAAAAAGCTGGTATTACATCAGCATAGAGACCTAATTCTTTATAAAAATGGAAATTCTCTACAAATTTAGCACTTTTATGGCCAGGAATTACACCTAGTAGAATTGTGCGATTCTTTTTTAGTTATTTGCGGACTTTTTCATCTTCCCAACTAAAATTTTCAATTGATTCGAATTTCACAGGAGCGTTCACATGATTAAATACGGAAAGAACAGATTCACATACTTCAGGACCAATACCTATTCCAGGAATTAAAGTGACAGTTAAGTCTTTTACAGCACCAGGTTGATATATATATGTAGAACGCCAATGTTTAGTTTTGGCAAGACGAATCGATTAGGATAGAAATTATTAGTTTTAACGGAGAAAATGTTACTATTTTTTTTTTTATTTATTTTATGGTTTTTTTAATTTTTTATTTTTATAAGTATATATATTTTTTTATTTATATTTATTTATTTATTCTTTTACTAGAAATTTATTGTATTATTTAATAATATTTTTTTTTCTCATTAACCTTCTTTATTTTTTTTTAAAATAAAAAATAACAATTCTATTCTAGTTTCGTTTTTATTTTTTTTAAATTTATAAAAAATAACAAATATATGAATAATGATTATATAAATAATTTATTATTAATTAAATATTTATTTTTTAATTAATTTATTTTTATAAAAAAAGATATATAATTCTTATAATTATGTTTAAAATAAAGTATATGTTTTATTTAAAAAGTATATAAATTATATAGATTTTCTCATTAAGATTTTAATGAAAAAAAATGAGGAGAAAATATATATAAGCTTTGATATTATAAATATTTAACAATTAATTTAATTGTAAATACTTATTAAAATATAATTTTTGGAATATTAAAATTTAAATATGATATTTGAATATTAAAATTTATTAATATTAAATAATTTATATAAGTAAATATATGTTTTAAATTAAAATTTAGAAATTTTAATTTTTAGAAGTCTAAAATTTGATTATTAAGGATTTTTTTGTGAAAAAAAATAATATTTTTATTAATTCTAAACTTTTAAAAATTCTAAAAAAATATAAAAATAATAAAAATGATTATATTTTTATTCAGAAAATATACAAAATGCATAAAATTATTATTTTTTTATTTAAGAAAATAAATTTTACAATTTTTATTGGTTTGAGAAAATAAAAACTTGAAATTATTAAAATGGGAAATTATTAAAAACTATATATTTAAAAATTCAATAATTTAATATTTTAAAATTCAATTAAACAAATTCTTAAGAATAATTAATTCAAGTTTTTTGTAAAAAATTAAAATAAAATGCTTTAAATAATACAAATTAACTTTTAATACATTTACATTTTGTGAATATTTAAAATAATTATAAAATTTAAAAAGTGAATATTTTTAACAATTATCTACAAAAAATGTCTAAAAAGTAATATTTTTTAGTTTTTTTTTTTTATTATGAATCAAATTTTAGATATTTTTTTAAATTTTTAATATAGATTTTTTATTCATAATTTACAATAATTGGAAAATTTAGAATTTCATTTATTTATTATTAATAGAATTTATTTTTTAAATAAATAAAAAAAGCGAATTTTATAAAAAATAATGTAGTTCAATAAAAAAATTATTATTCTTTACAAACAAATATATAAAAAGGAGTTTTTAAAATATAATTTTATTTACTTTTAAACAAATAGATAATATATTATTAAATTAGATTTTATAAATATTAAAAAGAAAATTTCATTTATTGAGAAATTAAAATATTATAATTTATTTAAAAAATTTAGTTATTATAAAAAAAATAAAATGAAAATATATTATTCTAAATGATTCGTTTGTATAAAAAAATAAAAAAAATTTAAATAAAAAAAAAAATTTATAAAAAAAAAAAATAAAAAAAAAAATTATTTATAAAAGTGTCATATATATATGATATAAAATAAAAAATATAAAAATTATGTTCTTATAATAATAGAAGTTTTAAATAAAAGAAAAGATATTAAAAAAATTATTTATTATAAAATAAAAAAGATACTTATTTATAAAAAATGAAGTATAAAATTAAAAATATAATTAATTATTTATTTAAAAAAAATTAGTAAAAATAATAAATAATTATATTATATTAAAATAGTAAAAAAATGAAAATAAAAATATAAATATATAAATAAATATAATATATATATATATATATATATATATAAATGCATAAATGTTTATATATATATATATTTTATTCTAGTTTTTTTTCTATTTTGTTATTTATCTTATATTTTAATTCTTAATTTTTTTAAAAAATAAATTAATATATATTTTTTATATTTAAAAATTTATTAAATATTTTTTTTTACTTTTTATTTATTATTTTATTTAATTATATATTTTAAGTATTCATTTTATTATTTATAATGATTTTTTTTTTATAGAGTATTTATTTATATCTCAAAATAATGATTAAATAATTAATTTATTTTTAGTTTTTATTATTATTAAGAAATATATATTATATAATCTTAATAAATTATTATTTTTCTTTCTTAGATTACATTTATAGATTAAAAATATAAAAAGAAATTAAAGCTTGTATTTTTGATTTAAATATTATTTGTAGGTTATAAAAGTAGAAAACAAATAAAAAATAATATTAAAATAAAAGATAAACAATATATACTTATTTATTATTTGTGTATATTTTGATATAAAATAGTAAAAAAATTATATATAAAATATTATTTTTTTCGTAAATTTTTTTTTATAAATAATTATAATTTAAAAAATAAATTAACATATATATAATAAAGATATATATATTTAAAATGTAAAAGAAAAAATAAATATATATTATATTATTAATTTTAATAATAATAATAAAAAATTTATTTAATATGTTATATATAATTATTAAGATTATTAATTACATTAAAATATCTAATTGAAAACATAATTAATAATAACTAATAAAAAATTAATAGAATATATTCAATACAAAATTTTATCAGAATTTAAATTGATATTAATCTGTTTATATATCATTTTATTTTTATATATATTAATTCGTATATAAATATTTATATATCTATATTTTTTTAATTTTATTTTTTAATATTATATTATTTTACATATTTTTTTTCTGTTATTAAATATTCTTAATTGTTATTTAAATTTGATTTCGTTTGTAATATAAATTTATTATAATTTTTTTAAAATGTAAAACTATATATAGAAGTATATTAATTTTTATGTATTTATAATAATATTTTTATTACATTTAAATTTCATTTAACAAATTATAAATTTTCATAGTTATTTTTTTTATTATTATAATAATTTTTTTTTATATATAAAATACAATATATTTATTTAATATATATTTTATATCAAATATAAATGTATGTATAAATACATTTTTTTTGAAAAATACGATATTTTTTTATTTATTCGATTAGTTTTCAAATATTTTATTATTATTTTAAAGGTTAATAATATTAATTATTAATTTTTTTATATTTTGTAGTTTCTTTATCTTAAGATGTATTATTAAATTCATTTTCATTTATCTATGTTTTTTTTATTTATGGTCTTAATTTTCAATCATAATTAATGGAGAATCTATTTCTTCAGTTTCTATTTTTTTTTAAATTATTAATTTATAAGACATATTTTTTTTTTTTAAATTTTTATTAAAAATTTAATTATATTTAATTTTATATAAAATTTAAATGTAATATATATAAAAAAAAAATAATATCTGAATTTATACAACAAAATTCATTTAAATAAATATATAAAAAAATAAATATATATATATATATAATATAGAAAATATAAAAATTATAATATATATAAAAATATAAAAATAATATACAATTTTTTTTAAATTAAGATATATAAAGTAAATATATAATACAAAATTTTTATATTGTATTAATAAATTATTATTAAATAAAAATACAAATATATTTATTTATATATATATATATATTTAATTTTTTTATTTTTATATTATTTAATATCAATTTTTTTATTATTTTTAATTTTATATTTTTATTTTTATTTTTCTTTTTCTTAAATTAGACTCTATTTTTTTATATTTTTTTAATTATTTTAGTTCTCCTTATTATTTTAATTTTTTAACTTGTATAAATCTTCTGAAACTTCTTATTTTCATTTTTAATATATTATTTCTTTTTTTGAATAATATTCTTATTTTTTTTTTCTTCCCTGTTATTTCCTAAATCATACTTTTTAAAATTTTCTTATCTCTATCAATTTCTGGAATATAATTTCTTATTTCTTTATTTTTTTCTTTTTCTACTACTTTTAATTTATTATTTATATTTTAAACTTTTTTTATTTCAGAAATCATCTTTATTTTCAATCCTTAATACTCTTCCTTTTACCCATTTGCTTATTTTTATAGTCCTTCTAATACTTCCCTATTTATAGTCGCGTATTATGACCCTTTAATTTCTAAAGGCTTATTATTATCATATGAAGATTTCAATTCATTTATAATTTTTAAATCTTTTTAATGATATATGGACACAACCTTCCCTTTTCTTCCTCCTCTTCCCGTTCTGCCTGCCCTATGTATATAATCTGAGGCTGTATTTGGGAAATCGTAATTAAAAACATAAGTAAGGAATGTAAAATCGAGTCCTCTGGATCCTAGATCAGTACAAATCATGAAATTTACTTACTAACTTTTGAACATTTGGAAGTTTTAAATTCTCATTTTTTTGGGAATTTCTCCATGAAAACTGACACATTAAATTGCATTTTCTTGTAAAAAATAATCTAAACTTCTACAAGATTATATAGAATTGCAAAAAATAAGACTAAACTCTTGTTTTTTTGATTAAATATTTTTTATTTATTTTAAGATTTCCTCTTTTTTATCTAAAGTTTTACAGTGTATAAACTCATGACTAATATTTTATAAATTCTAGTGTACATTTTTATCTATTATTAATTTTATACTCTTATCTTCAACAAAATGCTCTTAAAAAAGATATTTTATTTGACCTGTATATGTAGCACTAACAAATAATAGACGAGGAATTTCTTATTTTAATTAACTTTCCATAATCTAAAAATATTATATAAATATATATATATATATAAAAATATATATATATATATATATTAATAAATATACATACATATAAATTAATATAATAATTTTTTTTTTTAATGATTTTTACACGGATTTATTTTTCTTAAAACATTTTTATGTAATTTTCTATTGTTTCTTTGTATCCTGAGTCTAAAAATGTGTCTAATTCATCAATTATTAAATACTATACTTATGAAAAAAAAACATTTTAATCTTTTCTATGTCTTTCTATTCTGTCAGGGGTTCCTATAAGTAAATCTATACCTTAATGTAATTCTTTTTTTTCTCTCATATAAACTTTTGAGTTATTTATGCTAAAAGCCTTAAATTTAGCGAAGTGGCATAATTTTTTGCACTCATCTTCTAATTAATTTGCTAATTCTTTAGTAGGAACTATTATTATTATACTCGGACGGCAAGTAGTAGTAGATCTTCCTGCCGTTTCTTCTTGTTTTTTAAAATTATTTATAATAGGAAGAAGATAACCTAATGATTTACCAGTCCCTGTTTAGCCAGCTACATAATAATTTGGATATTTAAGGCTTAATAATTGTGGAATGCATAAATCTTATATAGGAGAAGGCGTATATATTTATGATTTATCCAATGCTTCTTTAAGATTTTTATTTAATAAAAAATTATTAAAAGAGGGTAATGCAACAAAATTTCTAAAATTTAAAAACAATAAAGAATTAAATCTTTTACTTTATAAAAACATTGAAAACATTTATATATTTTTATTTAAAAAAAGATATATATATATAAATAAAAAAAATTATAGTTTTATACTAAAAAATTAAATAAATAAAAAAAAATATATATATAAATGTATAAAAATATATATATATATATAAAACTTATATTTATATATATGTTTTTAAATATATAATAAAACTTATATATATAAAATAACTCATAGTTATATAGTTTTTACAGGCAAATTATTTATAATTTTAACATATTCTAATTCATTTTATGATACATTATTTTATAAATTAATAGTACATTGAGTTTATGAGTATTATTTTTTATGGCATTTTAAATTAATATTGTTAGTTTACATTGTATTAAAATCACAACAGCTATTTTTTCCGTTTTATTTATTTAATATTTATTATTAATTTAGAATGAAGTCTTTATTATTTTATACTAATGAAAAATTTTAAACTTTTCGGAAAGAATTTGGTGTGTTTTTGAATATATTATTATTATTATTATTTTTAGTATTGTTTTCTTTATTTTTATCTGTATATAGTGATTAATTATTATTTTCTAAAGATTAAAAATATTAGTCTTATATTTAATTAGGAGATTATCCTAGTAATATGTATTTTGGAGAGACAAAATTATTAAAGGAATCTTCGTTTTATTAATTTTTTATATTTTATTTATTTTAACTAAATACTTCTTATTTCATTAATTCTTTATTTAATTTCTTAATTTAATCTTCGTTATTTATTATTTTTTCAATTACAAATGCATTTTTTTTCGCACAGTCTTATTTTATTTATTTTGCAGCTTATTATACAAACTAAGCTTTTATTTTTTCTTAATTTAGTTTCTTTTAAAATTATTTCTTGGTGTCATTAATTATTTAATCTTTACTTTTGATTATGTCCTATAAATTCAATTCTATTTATTCTTATTTTTTTAATTAGAATCTAAATATGTATATATATAAATATATATAATATATATATATATATATAATATTTTTAATATATTTTACTATAATTCTTTTAATTTATCTTTTAATTATTTTTTTTCATCTTCTATTTATTATATTTTTTATTAATTTTCGAATTATATTTAGCTTATTTATATTTCATAGAAAATTATTTTCTAATTTTGTTTTTCTAATTAAATTATTTGACTTTTTAGCTATTATTTATCAATTTAATTTTTTTAAAACTAATTTTTTTTATTAAATTTAAAATATATATATGACTATATAAACAACCTCTTCTTTATATCTATCATTTAATTAATTATATAATAATTTTGTTTGTTCATATTATTATTCAATAATTTTTTTTTAACTAGAAAATGTATTTATTTTTGTCCATAGTAAATGCTTTTCCTATATACATAATTATTTCTTATTTATATATAGTTATATTTACATTTTCATTCAATATTTTTATATTTTCTATATTTTGTTCATATTCTTTTATTATATTTTAATGTTTTACCATTTATTCTTAATGTTATTATTAAAATTTTATTTCATATTCTTTTATTATTCCAATCCAATGCTATTCCATATTATTTTATATATTTCTAAAAATGTAATAATATTATAATAAACATTACATATGTATATATATATTTATATAATATTTACTTCATTTCATTATGATTTATTTATTATTGATTATTTATTTATTATGTTAAAGTTTTAATATTATTTTACAATTAATTTTATTCTATTTCATATTTATGTATTTATGCCATTAAATTTGAATTTTCTTTATTTTATTAATTAATTTCTTCATTAAATTTTTATTTCTTTTTGTTTTTTTTTATTGTAAAATTTTATTTTTTACTTCTTTTTCATAATATTCTTATTAAGACTATATCTTTCTTTTATTTTCATTCAATTCTTTTATATATTTTTCTTCGATTATTTATAATTATTATTAAGAATATTTCTAATATTTATAAAATATATGTATTTTTTTTTATAAATAAAATATACATTATTATTATTATTATAATTATTTAAATTTTCTAAAGTTTCCATTATTTATTAATTCATTTTTTTTGAATTATTTTCTTTATCAATAAGTTCTTTATTTTCTTTTTATAAAAAAGCTATTTGCTGACTTAATTATTCTATTAAATGTTAACTATTTAAACTTATATTATCATAGTTCTTGTGTTACTATTTATATTTATTTTTTATATATATTATTATTTTATAAACTTTTATAATTAATTCAGAATTATCTGTTAGTATATTTGATAAATAAGGACTTGCTAAAAAATCACTCATTTTTTTTTTTAAATAAAATAAAATAATGTTAATTATATTTAAATAGATAACTAAAAATAAACAAATAGATTTTTTTTTTAAATAAATGTTTTTATTTAAATTATATTAATTTTCTATTTAAATAAAATATTTTTTATAAATAGAAAAATAAATTATTAATTTTATTATAATAATTATAAAAAATATATAATAAATTTAAAAAAATATAATTAAATGCATAAAAATTATCTTTTATTATTATATTAATTTATATATAATACAAAATTTATTTTATTATATTATAAAATATAATTTTAAACAATTTTTTTAAAAAAAAAATAAGTATTTTTAATAAAATAAAATTGATAAAGGTTATTTTAGTTTTTTTAATCTTATTTTTTGTAAAAAAGTAAAATGATTGAAAAAAATATATATTAAAAATTATAATATTATATATATATTATAATATATAAATTTTTAATTATATTGTTTACTTTTTAATAATAATTAAAATTTTATTAATAATTTTTTTTTTTAATTAGATTAATAAAAAATATAAATATAATTATATATAAATATATATATATATTTATTAAATATATATCCTTACATATATTTATTTAAATAAGATATATAATTATCTTAATAGAAAAAAATCCTTTTATAATCTTTAATAAATATTAATATTTATATTATCACTATAATAGTTATAATGTATATTATATTAATTAAATTTATAAATTTTAAAATAATATATATTTATAATTTTTTTATTATATTTTTATTTATGTTTATTTATATTTTAATTTATTTTTAATTTATATATTCATCGAAATCTATTATATTTAAAACTCAAATTATAAAAAAGTTTTAAAATTATTAATTATTTATAGATTTTTTGATACTTTTAAAAAAAATAATTTTATTAAAAATATTTTAAAGATTCATTTTAAAAAAAAATATATTAAAAATAATAATTAGAGAAAATATTAAAAATTTTAAATTAATATTATAATATATATTAATAAAAATCAAATATTAAAATATTATATTTTATGTAAAGTTGCTATATTTAAATATAAATATGCGTATAATTTCTTAAAAAAATAACATATTTATATAATATACATATTTATAAATAATATTCATAATTTAAATTTTATTAATAAATTTTTAAAATGTATATATATAT
>NW_004087351.1:10525-39802 GCF_000220395.1 Ichthyophthirius multifiliis
AATATATAAATTATTTATTTTTTATTATTTTTTTATAAAGGTTTTTTATCAATTTAATAATTAAAATAAAAATAAACATTTGTAAAATATGATATATTGATATAATATATATAAATAATACTAATACTATTATTCTTTGTAATAATTTTTATTTATATATTATTTTATTTATATTATATATTTTTATATTTTTTAATTTTAATAAAATATCTTTTATATAATTATTAATATTTTTTATTTTAAATACAATATATTGTATTTATTTAAAAAAAAAAAAATCATTTTGTTATTTTTAATATTAATTTTTTAGCATTTTATTAGATTTATTAATAAGTTATTATTATTTTAAAAATAAATTGTATTTATTAATTGAATATTTCATTTATATCAAATTATATTTTTATATTATTAAAAAATTATATTTTTAATACATAAAAATATATTATATTATTTATTTTTTATAAAATTTACTATATAATATATTAATTTTTTTATATTATATTAAATTATATAAAAAAAAAATATATAATATTTTTATTATAAATATATATTAAAAAAAATAGAGAAAACATAGAATAACTAAACCAAAAAATATAATAATTAAAAAAATAAAATTCTGTAATATTTAAAAAACAAAAAACAAAAAACAAAATATGAATAGTTTATATTTATCAAAAAAGGAACATAAATTTTACGAAAAAATATATTAAAAACTTTAATTATATGATAAATTAACAAAAATTCATTTAACAAATATATGTTAAAAAAGGGCATAAATTCCTCCGAAAATAACTCTTTAAATAATAGAAAGTACATTCAAAGAAAATGACTTTTTCGAATGCGATAAGAAAGACTTTTTTATTTTTTTAAAAAAAGTAGCTTATTTTTAAAAGGAAAAATAATTTTGTTCAGATATAAATGACAATTAATATGAACTTCCTGTGCCTGTTTTTCCTAAATATAGCGAAATATTGTAATAGAAAATAATTAATTTATAAGAAAGTATATATTAAGAAGATAATAATAGTGAATTTTTAGAATTTTCTTTTATAGAAAAAAGAATGGAAAGTTAAATCCCTTTAGAAAATTCTGACGAGGAACTCGAGATTTGCAAAAGTATGAATTCTTCGTTTTTTTAAGAAAAAAGTTCTATTGAAGGAAATTCCGAAAAAAGCTATTCTTAAGAAAATATTGATTCCGAAAAATTATATATTTAAAATAATAATAATAGTTTATATAAAATATAATAAAATGAAGACTTATCTAGTGATATTAGTAGCGGAAAAAATAAAAATTATTTAATTTATAATAGTATATATGGCGATTGTTAAAATAAAGTTTAAAATTAAAATATTAATAATATAAAAAAACATAATGGAGAAAAAGAAGATAATTTAAAATAAATTTATACTGAAGAAAATGTGGAATAAAAAAATGAAATTTTTGTAGAAAAATTATATTTTAAAAAGTAAAAATTTAGAAAATAATATTTAATAAATTAATGAATAAAATCAATAATTTTCAGAACAAAATGTAAAATTAAATTAAGATAAAATTTTTGATTTAAATGAAATAAAAATAGATTTAGAAAAATAAAATAATAATATTAATATAAAAGGTATTCATTAAGATTAATAATAATAATAGAATAATATATATAATAAATAATAATAAAAAAATGATAATATAGCCGATTATTGCATTTCCATTAAATTATATGAAGAAGATAATTAATAGAAAAATCTAAATTCATTCCAAAATGCTATTAATTCTCCTATTTCTAATAAAAAAAATGATATTAAATCTTATATTTAACATTCAAATGAAGAAAAACAGTAAAAACATGAGGTATTTTTACTTTAAAATAATCAAAAATTAGAACAAAAAGAAGATTTTTTAATTTAAAAATAAAATTAAATTTTTTTTTCAGAACATAAAAAAAAAGAAGAAAATTTTTTAAGAAATGAAAATATTTTACAAAATAAAATTTAAACCGAAAAAATAGAAAATTTAGATAATAGTAAAATTTACAAAAAAATACAAGAAAAACCCATTTAAGAAATTGTGGAAAACTACAATATAATTGATGAAAATGACTAGAATTTATAATTAGATGATTTTTACTATATAACTTACTAGTCGTTTTTTCAAAGGAAGGATTCAGAAAATTAAATAAGAATAATAAGTACATTAAAAGCGAATGATTTCTTTAAAACATACACTGCTTATATAATTGAATCCCGCGTTTTTAATATGAAATACTAGGTTTAGAGGAGATATAGCGATTTTAGGAATCTGAGCGAGTATTATTATAATAATCTAGCATTTGCTGGTGTTATTATACCGAGTTTACCATTAAAAAACAAATATAGTAATCATATTTTAAAATTGGAATTGGAATATTATTTAAATTTATTTTTGGAAAAAAAATGTTTACATTAAGATGATGTTTTTTAGGATTTTTTATGCAAAAACAAATTTTAAATCAGAAAAAATTTATATTTTTTTTTGGATGAATATATATAAAATTTTAAGATGTGTTTTTTTATATAAAAGAGTGTTTTTTTTAAGGAAATTAATGAAAAAATAAAAAAAATGGAATTATTTGTAGATAAAATGGTATTTTTTTTAAGAAAATATTCAGAAAATTTAAAAGAACAAATTTTCGAAGAAAAAAAGCTTTAAAAATTTTTTTAGGAAAAAAAAAGGAATTTTTTAGATGAGAAAAAAATTCTTTTAGAAAAAATTTATTTTGAGTTTTTTTTTATTTCGAATTAAATTTCTTCTATTAAAAATTCAAAATTTTTAATAGAAAAAAAAAACTATGAAAAAATTCTACTTTAATAAAGATATCAAAATATATAAGAAGATGATATTTAATCTAACAATATAAATATATAAATCAAAGAATAAGAAATTGTCATTTATAATATTAAATTGAATTTTAAAAAAGAAATGGAAGAATTTTTTAATAAATATAATAAAATTATTAATTTATTATTAGTCTAATTTTAATAAATTAATTAAAATTAATGATTATGTTTTTATTAAAAAAATAATATATCAAATATATTGATTATATACTTATATATTTACTAATATGATTATTTATATAAATAAATTTATATTTATATATTAATTTATAAATTTTTTAATATAATTAAATTATATATATATTTATTTTTTTAAAAAAAAAATGTATTATATTAATAAATATATATATATATATAAATATATATATTTATTTATTAAAAATTATATAATTCTTATATATATTTTTTAAAAATGTTATGTATTTTTTTTTAATACAAAAAATATAGAAATAATTGTTTATAAACAATAATTATTTGGCAAATAAAATATACATATTTATATTTTTTAAATCCAATAAGTATTTTCGAAGGATAAATAAGAATATTTATTATTAATGTTTTATTTAATCTTTTATATTTATTTATATTAACTAAAAAATTTATAATATAAATATTATTACTTATAGTTTTATAATATTTTTAATTTGTATAATATTATTTAATAAACATCTTAAATAATTTACTTTTATATTAAATATTTTAAACGAATTATTATTGTAATATAAATTCTAATTTATTAATTTAATATTTATTAATCAAATTTTTATTTAAATTATTTATTATTAAAATTTTTCTTATAATAAACTTTTTAAATTAATTTCATTTTATTTTTTCTCATATATAGATATAAATAAAAAGTTTCTTTCTTCGTTAATTTTGAAAAATTGTATTAAAAATAAGAAAAATTATTACTATATATTAACAAAAACTTATATTCCTATTTTTGTATTATCAAAACACTTTTGTATTATTTTATTTTAGTTCTTTTATAATTTATATAGAGGGTAATATTAAGTTATGATCTACATAGTCGTAGTTTGGTGTTTAATTTATTTTTGTTAAATTAAGTATTATTTAATAAATTATATAATTTTAAGCTCTTTATTTAAAATACTTTATTTGAAGTAATTATTTTTTTCGTTATTTTTTAATTAAAATATGTTTTGATTTTTTATGTATAAATTTGCTGCTTTTTTATTATTAGTTTTTTTACTTTAATTGATTTTTTTTTATATATTAAAATTTAATTTTATATTATATATAATGCTCTATATTATTATTTATTATTTATAGTATTTTTCTATAAAGAATTTAATAAAAATAATATATATAAATATTTTTATTGTATACTGCCTATCTAAATAAGTATAAATATATAAACTATAGTATATAGATTTTATCATTTTTTCTTAAAATTTTTAAGATAAGGACTTTAATTTATATTATAAGGTTAGATTTTATTATAGTAATTTTTATATTTTTTTAATTATTTTAAAGAATTTGTTTATTTATTAATATCAGACTCAGTAATTGTTAATGAACTCACAGAATTAAACATTTAACTTTTTTGAGAATTAAAATCATTTAAAGAAGTGTCTTATTAATTAAATCGTAGTTAAAATTCATTAATACCAGTATTTTTTTTCTTTTTAACTTATTAGTTTTTATTCAAAATCTAAAGAATATTACTCGTTTTTAATTTTTTTCTTATATTGCTTTTGTCACGTATTTATCTAGTAGAACTGTATTCGTATTTTTAAGAAATTTATTAAGAATTTTTTTAAAAATCTTTATTTTTTATTTATTTATATATAAAACAAAATTATATTAAAAAATTACGGTATTATTCGAATATATTATTGTTTTATGATTGAATTTATTCATTAATTTATTATTTTTATTCTCTTCTATGTATATTTTAGAGTTTTTTATTATGAATATTAATTTGAAACTTATTTAAATCAGAATTTTTTTTTTGAGAATCGAAGGAATTTTATTAAAAAGAGGAATTTATTTTAGGCAATTTATTTAATTCATAAAAATCTTATGTTTTTTTTTTTATAATTTTACGTTTTTTTTATTAGTTTATAATATTATCTCTTAATTTTATTTATTATTATAAAAATTCGATTTCTTAGGCTTTTTATTATTAAAGTAAATTCGAATTTTTCTCTTCAAATGATATTTTTATATTTTCCTTTTTAAATATTGTTTTTAAAAAAGAAGGAATTATTTTTTTTTACTTACTATTATTAAAATTTAGTGTTTATAAATATTCATTAAATAATTAATATTCGGCTAACTAAAATCATATTGTTTTATTTACTTTATTTTATTTAATTTTTAAAAATGAAATATATATATAAATATATATATATATATATATATATATATATATATATTTATGTAAATATATTTTTTAATTTTCATATATTATAATAAAAATAAAAAAGTGTTAATAATTAATTACAGTTAAAATATCATTCCTCTTATCAATTAAAATTATATGTTTATTTTTATATTCTTCTTATTATTATTATAGTTAATTTTAATTTATTTTAAGGTTTTTTATTTTTTCTATTATTTAACTTTTATTATTATGCGTATCTTTTATAACATCTAATATTTATTAATTAATTGTATCAATTTGATTTGCAATATCTTATTAATTTTTAGTTAATTTTTATTCCATTTAAAAATGCTTGATAATTTCTTTTTCTACTTTTTAAACCACTTCATTCTGAATTTAATCCTATTATTAATTTTAATTAATAATAGACGGTAAATTTGATTCTTTTTTAATAATAAAAAATAAAATAAAATAAAAAATAATATATACTAACATTTTTCTTACAACATTTTTTTTAGTTATTCATTTTCAGACCTTAAAGCAGTTATAATTTAAGCATAATTAGATAAATGATTTTCCACATTCAATACATTTCTTTGGACATTTGTTTTTATATTTTTAGCTCTATTAGCATAATTTAATGTATTATATGTATCTTCAAAGCTAAGTACACTAGGTGATATATTAGCAATCATTACAGTTCTACAATTACCACCTAAAGAATCCTATAATATTATAAAAAAAAATATATTAATTTTATTGTAAATTATAAATATTAGTTATGTGCTAAATATTTATAATATTTAAATTAAAAATTAAAGATATATGTATATATGTAAATAATAAACTACAATTTTTAATAATAAAAAATAAATATATAATATTAATAATAATATATATATATATATATATATATATATTTAATTTACTTTTAATAATCTTGTTAACTTACTTCCTCTATACGGTACAAATTAATTTTATTTTCCTTTTTCTTAAATTTCTGAAAGTGCTTATATACAATTCCCTAAACAAAGTAAAGACTAGTTAATTTTTGCTCCTTCAATCATTCTAATTCCTTTATTTTAAGTGTTTGCTGCTCTCTCACTTCCAGCTAAATCAACCATACTCAATTTCGAGAATTTTACTTATTATTGGATGGCTTGTCCTTTTTCTTTAATTTAAACTTCAACTTATAAAATAGCATGAGATCTTGAAGAAAATTCATTTGCATTTGTAGAATCTTGACTTCTATTTTTATTTCCTATCTAAAAAAAAATGTATGTAATAAATAAAAAATATTAAATATATATATATATATATATATATATATATATATATATATATATATATATATATATATATATATATAAATATACTTTTAACAAAGCCATTATATTTTAAGTATTTTTACATTAAACATTTGTTATTCCTGCTATTATTACACCTTAATTTGGATCTTCTCTTAAATCTAAGTTTTTATTTTCGGAATTTAATAAATCTTTTATTGTTTCATTATATATTTCTAAATAAGATACCATTATTTTATACTCATTATTTTAGGAGTTTTTTTCAATTAAATTAAATAATTAATTCATTGTTCGAGACATTATTCCTATATTATCTCCATAGCCGACCATTCTAATTGTATATATATATATAAGTTTATATTTTAATTGTTTTACGTGTATGTTTTTCCAGCACCTGTAGCTCCGTAAGCAAAAACTGTTGCATTAAAACCTTCTAAAACTCCATCTAATAAAAAATAGGAGGTTTTTTGGAAAACTTCTACTTGTCCTTCATTTTTACAGAATGCAAAATCAAATGCATATTAGGTTTCTTTGTTTCGGTTTTTACGTAATACCTTACATTTTTTATTTTATATGTATTTTTTTTGTTCTATTTTTAAATAAAAAAAAAACATCATTTTAATTGAATTCATAACCAGGATCTATTAATACTACAAGTCTTTAATCTAATATTCTTATTATTTCATATTCATTATATTCTTATTCTCTTTAGTTTAATGGTCTTGCTCTTACTGCTACCTATTTATTATAATTAAATATATAATTTCTTTAAAATATATTATTATATATTTTTATTTTTTACTAATATGTTATTTTAACCATTTTTTAATTATTCAATATATTAGTTTCTTTCATTATTAAAATTATCTAAATAATTATTATTTTTCATTTTTTTTTAGAATTATTTTAATTTAGTAATGATTATTTTTTATTAATTTTATTTATTATTAATAAAATAAAAGTAAACTATTTTCCTTTATTTTTATTTTTAATTCCAAAAAAAATAAAAAAGTATAAAGATTGAATATATACTTTTTTAAAAGGAAAATATAAAAATCTGTTATCGAATCATATTTCATATTTAATAAATATAAAATTTTAATAATAATAAGAATATATTTTTTATTTTGATATTTGTTTATATTTATTATTTTATTTTATTATTAAAAATTTAATTAAATTATTTATATTATGTAAAAGTATTATTATGAATTATTTATTTATGTACAGAAATATATTATTTAAAGTATTTATTTATTTTATTTTTTGTGATTATAAAATTTTCAACTAAAAATAACCCAAACATAAAAATTTTAAAAATGTCTAAAGAAAACTTAGAAAAAAAATTATAAGCTTATAAATAATTAAATTAAAAAAATTTATAATAATTACAAGAAGAAGAAAATATGAAATATAATTTAAACAAACTAAATAATAAAAAAATAATTGATAATTTTTTCAATAATCACAATAAAGAAATAAAACAATATTTTAACGAGTATTCATAGTCTATTATAGAAAAGAAGTGCAAAAATGAACATTAATTAAGAAATAATGACCATTTTATTTATGTAAAAGACATTCCTATAGTTTTAAGAATAGCATTTTATTATGGAAATATAGTTTTATATAAAAACCTAGATGAAAACATAGAAATATTTGATGATTAAGAATATTTGTAAAAAATAAAGGATTGCTTATAAAAGTTTTTTATGTAAACATATAATATAGAAGAATATTAAAGTGAAGAATAAAAAATGGATTTTAATGATTTTGTAAATTTTGTGTATTATCTAAATATTAATTATGAAAATTTATGTATTTGTTAATAAGAAGACGAAAATAAAAATATAAACTTAAAACTATAATTTAATGAAAATATATAAAAATATGAAAATTTATTAAATAATAATAATTATATGAAAGAAAATGAAAAAAATGCAATTAAATAAACAATAAAATGCTTAAAAGATTAGATATTATAATTAGATTGTAAATTTATATATATATAATTTTATACAAAATATAAATATATATAAATGTTTCTATATTTATTTATATATAGTAGTTAGTTTAATTAAAAGTTAATAAGTTAGTTAAGTTATATCTAAAAATTAGTCTGCAGTAAATATTAGGTGCTAATCATAGAGCAAATAAATTTTAGATTAAGTAGAAAACTCATAAAAGAATTTAGATATTTCTTTTTGTTTTACAGATTTAATTAATCAAAATAATTAAATTAATTAAAATTAAGATAGTAGTAAAATTTAAAATATTTTAGATTAATTGTAAGATGAAAATTAATATAAATAAGAATAAATTCAAGAAAAAACATTAGAAAAAACATAAGAAAAAGCATAAGAAAAAATATAAGAAAAAATCATAGAAAAAACTTAAGAAATAACAGAAGAATAAAAATAAGAAAAAACATAAAAAAAAACATAAGAAAATATCTAAGAATAACTTTTAGAAAAAACACAAGAAAAAATATTATAAAAATCAATAGAACAAATATAAGAAAAAACTTAAGAAAAACTATAAGAAAAAATATAAAAAACGCCATAAGATAAAACACAGGAAAAAACATCATAAATAATATTATAAAAATCAATAGAATAAAAATAAGAAAAAACCTTAGAAAAAGAAAAAGAATAAAAATAAGAAAAAATTGATAAATAATTTGAAGAAGTTGAAATTATATAAAAATAACAAATTTTAGATGATTAATTAAAGAACAAAAAAAAAATTATGTAAAATTTAAAAACTGTATTTAATTTTTACTGCAAATAATAATTTTGTTCAGGTCCAACATTTAGTTTTGAGAGAATTTCACACGAATAAAATGTTATGAATTTAGGTTGTTTTTAGATTTTTTTAAGGCATTTTAATATTCTGAATTTTAATTAAAATCTTTCGAAAAAAAAAATACATGATTTATTCAAAAAATATGCTTTTTTATAAAAAGAATTAAATTTTAAAAATTTTATTTTGATTTTGGAAAAAATCGCATAAGAATATTCATTTGAAAATTAAGAAAAATTAAACTCGGATTAAAAAGTTAATATGTTTTATTGCAATATTCTTTAAATTCAAGATAAAAATGTTTTTCTTTCTAAAATTAAGCCTGTTGACAATCCATTTCATATGAAAGATAAAGTAAAAATATAAGTATAACTAGAGAATTTATATATATAATATATATATATATATATATATATATATATATATTTTATTTTTTTATATTTAATTTATATTTTTTATATAAATTTAAATTTTTATTTATAAATAGTACTTTTTAATTTTTTTTCTCTTTTATATTATTAAAAGGATTAGTATTAAATAAATTATTCCTATTAAAGAGAAGTTGTAAAAATTACTTAATTAAAAAAAATATAATAACTGAAGTAAAAAATAGAAAAATAAATAAAAAATAATATCTTCTAATAAATTCCTATTTAAAAAAATAATATTTCTAGTGTCATTGCTAGTAAAAATTCTTCTGTTTTAAATTCATAATTATAATAAAGGAAATTTTAGAATAATTAATTGAAAAATAATTCAATTTTAAAAGATATTAATGAAGAAGAAAAACTAAAAATAAATCTGTTTCTTTAATCAAAGATATAAAATAATCAGTCTAAAATAGTATTTTAGAAAAATCGAAAAGTTTAGTTGAAAAAAATAAAACTGGAAGTATTAGAAAAAAGTCTTTTTCAAGAGATAATAATAATGTTAATATAATAAATTAAAATAATTAAATAAAAATGGCCAATAATTAAGAATAAAATTAAACGCTATAAGAAAAAATTAAAATAAGGTAAAGGATATATATATATATATAAATATATATATATAAATATATATATATATATATATATATTTAATATTTTTATTATATATTTTAATTCTTTTATATTTTGTAAAATAAAAATTTAGAATTAATTGGGAAACATTAAATAATTTATCTTTTTCTAAAAACTTAAATGAATAAATAGTAAATAAATAAAATTAATAATTTTTATAATCTTTAATAAATTATAATTACGATGAAGAAGATAAAATATATTTGGCTTAATATATGCCCCATATAAATTAAGATCCTATATTATAGAATCAAAGTAATAAAAATATAAATATAAAAAAAATTAATAGTACAAACCATAAAAATATTTCATACAATAAAATTGGAAATAATTTAAGTGATAAGCAATCTCCACTATTTTTATCTCAAATTAATAAAAATACATAAATTGATATAATAAATTCATATAATAAAAGAGTTAAAGAAATAGATAATTCCTGCAAAAATAAACAATTTTCTTTAATGAATAATTTAATTAATAATACAAATTAAAAAGTTCTAAAAGGATTAGTTGTTTCATAAAAAACATGAACAAAGCAAAATGATTTATAATTAAAAAAAATACTTTGTAAAAAAAAAAAATTAAAAAATACAAAAAATAATATTGTTTTTCTATAAATAATAAATTATATATATATTATTTATTTTCAATTTCTATTTGTACCATTTAAAAACACTGGTCCAGTATTATTTTTGAAATTTAAAAAAGTATCTTATTTATTCTATTGAGCTAAAAAATTTTCTTTCTATGAAAGTGGCATATTAGATACAACAATATTATTTTTATCTTAAATAATAGCATTTTAAAAAGGATTTCTTTTAAAAGGATTATATCCATTTATGATTTTAGTTTAATCCACTATTACTGGAGGTACACTTGTATCAGGTCTTTATGTAAGTAATTTGGCTTCCAAAGGATATGGTTCATATGTGGGATCATTTATTTATTTATTTTATTCAAATAAGTCTAGTTTTATTTTATCATATTCTTTATTTTCTTCATGTTATTTTAATGATTATTCCATTACTAATATTTTTTTATACATTTAAATATATTATTTTATATTTTTTTTTATTTACTATAAAATGTATTTTATATTCCTCCTAATTTTTATATATTTTAATGTAAAATTTCATTTGCATTTTATTAATTTAAAAAATAAGGATGTGGAATTTCTTTTTCATGAGGAGCAAACAACTTTCTTGGGTAAATATTTTTTATTTATTGACCTTCTAAATTAAGAGGTAATTGTTTATTAAGATATATATTCTGCGCATTTGAATAGCTTTATATAGGCTTGTTTTAATCTATAATTTAAGCAGTTTATTCTGGGAAATGTTATTTTGAATTAGCTTAAACATCTATAAAATTCTTATTTTTTATTTAAAATTATATAAATATATATACAAAAATAAATATTTTTATATATAATATTTTAGTTTTTTTATATATTTTTACATATTTTGATGGAACATAATTATTAAATTAATTTTCTTTATTTTATTATAATATGTTTTTTATAATTTATGTATTTTCAGTTTCATATTCTTAATTGTATTTAATAAATCTTTATTTTCCTTATAAATAACTTTTATTTATATTTATAGATTTAATATGTATTTAAAATAAATAAAGTTTATATATACTCCTTTTCTAATTATGTTCTAGGTTTTAATATTTACATGTTTGTATTTTCAGTTTATTAATTTGGATTTATTTTTAATTCTTCTAATAGATTATCTTACATGTTTTTTTAATAAAATTAGAAAAACCTTATTTTATTTTTATTAAATAAATTATTTTAAATATAAACTTGTCTTCATATTCTTTCATTTTTCCTTAAAAATCTTAAATTTTTTCAAGCTTTTTTAATTGTTAAAAAAATTCATCGGCATTTTATTCGATTTCTTTATAAATTTTTTAATAAATAAACTTTTTAATTATGTATGTTTTTACAATTTTTATCCATTTATTTTAAATAATTAAATAAAGCTATTTTAGTATATTTAAAAAAAAAAAAAATTATTTAAATTATATAAAAATAAAAAATATAATAATTTGTATAAAAAATATATATATATATATAATAAATATAAAATATATATTTAAATTTAAAAAGTTTATTATTTTTGTATATATATATATATCATGGTTTATTAAAACTTCGTTATTATAATAAATGTAATTCATCTTTTTCATACTATAATTAATCATTTTTTAATTAAATTTTAGTATCTTATTTTTGTTTATCCTATAAAATATTTATAATACTTTTTTTATATATATATTATTTACAATTTTTAAATTCTCTTCTTTTGCTGCTTCTCTTATTTATTATTTTTATTTATTTAAGTTATCTTCAAGCATTCCTCTTATATTTAATATATATTTTTTTTTTATTTAAAAATTAAATAAATATTTATTATATATATAAAAAAGAAAAACCTCATTCTATTTAATTCAGCTGTTTATTTAGCATATGCTATTTCTTCAATTCTTTATTATTCTTATTTCATCTTTTTTTCTTTTATTTATTATTCAATCCATTATCTTTATTGGAATTTTTATTATTTATCTCTTTAATCAAATTCTTAAAACATTTGAATTTAAAAAATAAATATAAAGAAAATTACATTAATCTTCTCCTAAAAATTAAGTAACGCCTGAACATCCAAATAATTTATTTGCTTAAGGATGTTCATTAAAATAGTAATCTTTAGTTCTTTTCATTTATTTAAATTTTTAATTTAAGGAAAGTTATATTAATTAATTAAATAAAATATTAAAAGAAATATATAATATATAATATAAATATTAAAAAAGTAGTTATAATATTATTCATATATATATAAATTTTTTTATAATTATAATTATATAAAAAATAAAATAATAATTAATTTATTTATTATTTTTAAATAAAAAAAAAATCTTAAAAATATATAATTTAATTTACGAAATATGAAATAAAATAAGTATATCGGAGACTTGTAATTTTTTAATTAAATATATATATTTAAATTTAATATTAAAATAACTAAATGTTTTAATATTCATTGATATTTATAATTTACCTAATATAAATTAGATTATTTATACTCTCTAAATTTAAAAATATGTTTAAAAATTGTATATATATATATATATATATATATATATATATATATATATTTATTAATTTACAATTTCTTAAATCCATATTATCATTATTAGTATTATTATTGTAATTAAATTTTATTAATATTTTTATTATTATTATTATTATTATTATTATTATTATTATTATTATTATTATTATTATTATTGTTTAAAAAAATATCATTTATTTATGAATAACTAGCATCTGTACTTATGTATTTTCTATTATTTTAATCTTATTTGTTTGTACTTTAATTTAAATTTAATTTATTTTCTATTTTATTTATATTTTCTAACTTATTATTATATCTAATATATTTATTATTTTACATATTTTCATTTTAATTATTATTTTTTATTAATTATTTTACTTTTAATCTGTCTGTTTAATTATCAGAATTTTATTTTCTAATTTAAGATTTCTCTTTTACTTTCAATTGATTAAAACTATTTATTAAAGGTAAATTAGTATCTGTTTCATTTTTTTATAAAATAGGTAAAATATTATTAAACTAATCTTCATATTTATTATTTATACTACTATTCATTGATATATTTTTACATAAAATTTCATTTATTTATTTTTTTTCATTTTAATTATTTATAATTTTTAAATCATCGTTAAAACCTTTATAATTTGAATTTTTTTTCGTGTTATTTTGTGAATATTTTCTTGCTAGTTTTACCTTTTGGTTTTATGTTAAAATGAAATTCGAGCATTTTATTATTTCAGTTTTTTTCTTTTTATCATCTTTTCGTTTGTTTTTTTATTTTAAATCATTTAAATAAGATTCTTTTATGTCTTATTTTTATTATTATAATAAATTCGATTATTTTTGTATTTGAATTTATTTTTCATTTTCTTCTATTATTTTTCTAATTTTTTTTTATTTAAAATAAAAATATATGATATATATTTATTTTAATAAGTAAATATTATTAAAAATTGTATATATTTATAATATTAAATAAAAATAAACTTAAAATAAATAAGAATATATAGATTCATGGATTATTAAAAAATATTATTATTTTATTTTATTTTTATTTAATATTTTATGTATTTTTTATTATATATTTTTTTTTCATAATATTTATATTTAATTATATATTAAGTATAAAAAATAAATTACATTTCATTAACATTTTTTTAAATCCAATCATGTTATCCTATTTCTAGCATAGTAATTCTTTTTGAAATATCAACAACAAGCATTTTTTCAATAAGATTAACTGCTGATTTTGTTATCCTTTACTTTGTCTCTTTTGGAAACTAATAACTACCTTTAATAATACTTTCATATACTTATTACTTCGAGTTTTATGGAAAAGGTGAACTTCCAACCAACATCCAATACAAAATACAACCCAAAGCCCAAACATCAATAGAAGGATGAGCTGGGACTTTAGAAGTAATAACTTCTGGTGCAAAATAACGGACAGAACCACTTTCTGTATAATCGATATTAATAAGATTTTAATTTCCGGAAATACCAAAATCTACTATTTTGATAATATCATGATTTTTATTTGTAAACATTATATTTTCTAGTTTTAAATCTCTATGTATTATTTTTTCACAATGGCAATATTACATGGCACTATATATTTATAAAAATAAATGCCTGGCTTTTTATTCTTCTATATACTATAATATTATTTTTATATTAAAAATAAATATTGTATAAATAATTAATTTATAAATAAATAAAATATATATATATATATAATATATATATATATAATATATTTATACATTTATTATATATATATATATTTTATTTATTTATTATAATATATTTTTTACTTTACTTTGTTATCTTTCTATATACTAACGTAAATCACCTCCTTCTAAATACTCTAGTACAATTGCTACTTTCATTTCTGGTTACAATGTGAAAAAATTATGAACTTTTACTATATTTTTGTGGTCTAAATTTTTTAAAATTCCGATTTCTTTAAACATCATTTCAGCTATTTTATTTACTTCTAAATAAGATTTTTTTTAATATTAATTTTCTTAATTTATTTTTTATTATATTTTATTTTCTTTACTAAATGCAGATCCGTTAATTATTTTTATAGCAAATTTTTCGTGTGTAATTCTATGTTTAGATTCATATACCTGTCCAAAACCACCTTTTCCTATTAATTTTCCAAGTTTATAGACTGCGAAGTTATTAGATTCATCAAAATCTTGACCATTTGGGGAAATGTATAGTATTTAATTTGCTTTTATGTATTTTATGTCATCCTCAAATATTTCAACTCCTACAGATTTAAATATTCTCATTTTTAAGGATTAGTCTAAATTTTAATATTTTAAATTCATGGCTTTTTGGACTAATTTTACAAATTCAAAAAACGTTGTGTTATCTCTTAAAATACATTAAAATATTTTTGTAGGATTTCCATTTAATATTATTTATATTTTTTTCTTTTTAAATTTTTTTATGATAAGTTAGGTTTATTGATTTTTTTTTATTGAAATATATATATATATTAAACTTTTTTTATTTTGTTTATTTACTCTATTATCTTAATTTAATTCTATGTTTGATTCTAAATATTCCATTTTTGTATAATTTTTTTTCTGTTTAAGAAAGTTTTTTATTATTTAATTTCAAAAATTAAATATATATATTGGTAAGAACAAATATTTTTTAAATATATATAATATATATTTATAAAAAAAAAAAAAAAAAAATTATATATTTAAATTTATATTTTCAATATATTTTATTATAAATAGTTTTTTTTTAAAAAAAAAAAATAATAAATAAATTTACACTAAAAAAAGAAAAAAACTTACATTTGTTTATATATATTTTTTTATTTTAATTAAAAAAATATATATTTATAAACCTTATTTTATTTTATTTTATTTTTTTAAAAAAAAAAAATTTAAAATTAAAAATATTAAGTTAATGTAAATTGATCATAAAATATATAAATGGTTAGGAAATCATAAAATAATAGGAATTTCAGACAAAATATAAGGTGTAAATGCTAAAGGAATATATGAGTTAGATATTAATATTACCAAATAATTAGAAAATGGAATAAAAATTGCTTAATTATTAAATAAAATAAATTAAAATAATCATTCATATATAGGTTAATTAACTATAGATAAATTAAAGGATTCCGATAATCCCGCAAGTAGACTATATAATTGGAATTTAATAAACGAAGCAATGAAAAAAATGGGTATAAGCCTTGATTAAGATGTTAAATCGTTAATTGTAGCAGGAGATACATAAATGTTAGCAGAAGTAATAAAAGATTTATATGATTATGATGATAATTAATTAGAAACTATTTCTATTCCAAACTCAGCAAATTCTATTTAATCGAATCCAAGAAGAAAACAGAATAAAAGAAATAATCTTTATGAAGCTTAAAGAAAAGATTAAATTCTTTCTTAATAATTTAAAAGTATAGTTATATTTTTAATATAAAATATTATTTATTTACCAATAATTATAGTCGAAGATAATTAAAAGACAGTAGATTTAAACAATTTAGATGTAAATAAAAAATTAGATGAAACTTCTTGCCTTTTAGAATTTTTTTTAATTGCTATTTCAAAATTTTTTATGTTATAACCAAAATAAGTATATAAATAAATAATATTATATGAATATATTTATATAAAATATAATTATTAATATAATATAAATATAAATATATATATATATATATATATATATATATATATAAATTTTATAAATATATATATATACATATACATTTTTATTTATTAAGTCAGCTTCATTATTAGCTAATGGAAATAAATATTTTGCACATGTAATAATAAAAGGTTTAAAAGGTGATTTTAATCCTGTTGAAGATTTTTTTTAAGAAATATACGCTAATATATCACGTCTTATGATTTTTATAGAAATTGAAGAAGGAAATATTCCTATACTTTTAAATACATTAAAACCAGGATTTTTATCAAAAAATGAAGAAGTAGTTATGTGGACTTGCCGCATATTAAGTAAAATAGCATTTGATTTGACAAATCTTGAACTTTTAGCACCCGCATATAGTTGGTTTTGTTAATAAATGGGAGGATTATATTCTTGTGTAATGTGTTTATAAAGACATAATAATGTTTAAGACAATTTAGTTTCGTTTATTTTGTAAATCTCAAGATTTAATTTGTTGGAAGTTTTGACAGTTTAATTAAGAAAAATAATAGAAAATAATAGAGAATATATAAATTTTATAAATTAACTTTTCAGCTCTTTATGTTATTCAAAATCTTGTAAAGAAGAAGTTTTTTTTTATAAATTTGATATATATATATATATATATATATATATATATATATATATATATATATATATATATTAATATTTTATAATTATAGCTTATTAGATTTGAGATTATTTAATTTTGGACTGATTTATGTTTTAATATAAGTGAAAACGATCCTTTAAATATTAAAATTTAAGATAGAGAATGCTCATTATAGTTACTTGTTAATATTTGGAAACAATTTCCTTTATATATATAAGAAGGAGAATATCTTTAAGAAAAAATACTTGAATTATTAAAAAAAGGAACAAGGGATAAAAACCAAAATTTCTAAATGGGATGTTTAAATAAACTTTTTGATATCTTAGATTTTTTGGCTTCAGATAGAAATCCTTTAGCTAGTTTAATTTATAAAAAATTAACATTTTCTTTAGTAGAAAATCATATGGATATAACTTTAAGAGATTATATGCTTTAAAATTTTACTTTAACATTTTAAAAATTTTAAACTATCCCAACAGAAATATTATTAGAACCTTTAATAAAATAAATATAAGTGATAATATAAACTAATATAATATATAAAAAAAAAATATAAATAAATAAATAAATATATATATATTTTTATATATTTATACATTTATAATTAGATTAGTGATAATAAAAGCTACTTTTTTAATATTTGTGATGTCGAATTTTTTTAAATAAGTAGTTAACATTCTAAGCTTTCTTTGCAAATGGGAATTTAATTAATTGATTTATTATTGAAAGTATATTTTAATAATTTAATTTTTGCTTAAAGTGTGTTTAATTCTATCGAAAATATAATACAAAGATTCATTAAAGAAAATTCTTTTTAAGAATATTTAATAAAATTAATTGTTTTAAGTCTTTCTTAACTTTTGAATAGTTGTAAAGGCAAAAAAAATATTGTCAAATTTTAAAAAGATTAAAAAAATATATTTGATGCCATTGATGAATAAAACTCAGTATAAATTATTAATGCTCAAAAAAGAGGACTTATTATTTAATTATTTAAGGTTATAATTTAATAAAAATAATTTAGTTTAAATTCTTAAATAAAACCTTTAATTGTTAAACTTTTTATAGATTTAAAAAATATAAAAATTGAATATAAAGGTAAATATATATTATATTTAATATATATATTTACATATATTTGATATTTTTTTTATAATAAATTAAAGGTCTTTTAATTCTTTTAAATTTATTAGATAGTCCTGAATCTATTATGCGTGAAATCGATTTTTAAAATTAATTAGATAATAAAGAAAATGTAGAAAAGGGAAATTTTTAAAGGAATTATAAAGATAAAAATTAATAAGAAATTGCTTTTTATGATAATGATATTACAAATAAAATTTATGAAAATAATAATAATTAACAAAACTAATTTTAAGAAGATATTATAAATGATGATTATATATCAAAAAATGGTATAATTATTATATAAATTTATATGTTTTATTTGCTTATTTTGAATAGATTAAAAAAGCTATTAAATTAATAAAAATGATAATTTAAATTCTAAGGCTATTATGTAGATTGAATTAATAAAATAATAAAGAGAAATCTAATTATTGAAAAAAAAACAAGAAGAAGAATTAAAAAATAGAAAAAAAATTTTTAATAAAAGGCTGCTTAGAAGGAAATAACAAAAAGAAATTTTTAATTAGGAATATATAGTAAATTAACAGATGAAGAAAATGGAATTTTCGAAGAAAACACATTACCTGTATAATCAAAAATAGATTAAATATAATTAATTAATTTCGAAGAAGAAGAAAATAGAGATAAGGAAGGCTTAGGAATTTAATTAAAAAAATACTACAAAGCTTTTAAATTTTTATTTAAAAAATATGCGAATTAAACTAATTAATTTAAAAAGTAAATTTTTAAATAATAAATATAAATAATTATATATATAATAATTTAATTTTATACAGTGGAGAATTTTTTGGATAATTAAAATAAAAATTTAACTTAATATCATATTCCGATATATGTAAACTTTGTAAAGAAAATGATTTATATAAATTTGTAAATAAAGATGAACTTAGTTAATTATTAAGGCTATTAAATTATTAATTAAAAGAAATAGTAATATATATATATATATATATATATATATATATATATATATATATATATATATATATATATATTTATTATAGATATTTATTTTATTTTCTATATTAGAGTGATTTAAGCCCTTTATCTTTTGATGATTTTATTAAATATATAATTTAATTGATTTATCTAATCTTTAGTAGAGCTCCATATGATTTAAGAGGGGATAATATATGTTTGTTTTTTACTGAATTTTTTTAAATAATTAGTTTAGCGACTTAAAAAAGAGGAGAAAATAACGAATTATTTGAATATATTGATAAAGGTAATAAATAAGAAGATATTAATTATTTCAATTAAATTTTGTAATAAAATCCAAATTTTTAGTTACCTAATGATTAATACATAAAAGTTTAAGAAAAACAATTTTAATAGTTCTATTGTATGAATAATAAAAAATAAATGTGTATTCCTATATCTTATTTGATTTCTTATGAAATTTTAAATTAAATTTTAAATGAAAATTTCTAGTAATAAAATTATATTTATATATTATATATTTTGTTATTTTTTTATTTTGTTAAGAATTAATATTTTAGAGCCTTTACATCTTTTATAAAATATTTCAAAAGTTAAATTAAATCTTGTTTAATAATAAAAAAATCTAGATAAAAAAGTTTAAAATATTGTATAAAAAATAAATTCTAATAATATAATATAATAGCCTTAAATTTAATAAAAAAACTAAAAATTTTGTATAAAAATAATAAATATATATATATGCAAAAAATAAAAAAATATAGATAACGATATAAATGAAAATAAATAAGAATTTGTTGTTTCTAGACCTAATTTAAATTTGACAGCTTAAAATAGAAACAGAAGTCCATCAAGAAAAGCAAATAAAGTCATATAATAAAAAATGGAATAAAAAACAATTGAAGAAAAGCGTGTTTAATCATAAGAATTAAAGATTAAATAAAGATAATAAGAATTGAAAGAATAATTAGAAAAAATAAAGGAACAAAAAAAAGAATAAGAATAAAAAGCAAAGGAAGAACAAAAAATGTAATAATAGGAATAAGAAGATTAAGAGAAAAGAAGGAAAGAAAAAATAAAAAAGGAATAAGAATAAAGAAAATAAAAAATAAAAGAATATTAACAAAAATAAGAAGAAGAAAATAAACAAAAATTATAATAAGATTAATAAATAAAAAAAGAATAAGAAGCATAAAAGAAAAAAGAATAGGAAGATTTCTTAAAAAATAAAAGGAAAAATTAGAAAAAGAATTCCAAGAAAAATTATAAAACAAAGTAAAAGTCTAAGAATTCTAAGAATAAGAAAAAAAATAAGAAAAATAAAAAGAATAAATAAGAAAATAAAAAGTAATTTTAATTAAATATAAATACATATATATTTATAAATTTATATATCGGCTTATATTATAATAATAAAGATATCAGAATTCATAGATAAAGAAAAAGAAAAAAGAGAAATAGAAAAATAAAATAAATAAAAATTTTTAGATTATGAAAAAAATTCTGAACTTATATAAGATTTATTTAATAAAAAAGAAAAAATAATGAAGGCTTTATTTAATCATTTTAAAGAATATAATGATTTCAAAATCGATAGAATTGATAAAAATGTGCTTCATTTTAAAGGATATATTTAACTTTGTACCTAATTTTAAATTAATCCTAATGTTTTGTCTACAGAGGATGTTTAATATATATTCAAGATTTTTACAAAAGATTAAAATATTAATGATAATTGTTTAACTATGAAAGATTTCTAAAATATTATTCTAAGAATAAGTATTTCAGGAAGAAAATATTTTAACTCAATTTGTTGTAGCTTAAGTGAAAATCATAAAAAAATTGATATTATTTAATATCTTAATGATTAGAAAAAAAATGAGGAAAATAGATAAAATGGTAATTAAATTGATGATACAGAAGAAACATATATTTTAAATGCTTTGTAAGGTTTTTTTAAATTTTTAGATTTACCAAATGAATAAATTGAATTAAGAGCTAAATTATAAGCAATGAAAATTGAATCTTAAAAAATTAATAAAAATAATGGTATATTTTATTAGTATATTAATAATTTTTTTATATATTTTTTTATTATTTTTGAATTTATTTTTATGCTTTTGTTTTCTAGTTTTTATTAATTTTTTAATTTTTAGATGAAGAAATAAATAAATAAAAAAGAGTAAGAGATTAAAGTTAAAATTAAAGCGATATAAATAAAAACAATTAAAATAGAAGTGCTTCTTAAAATGGAAGGAATATTAATAATAAAAATTAATAAAAAAAATAAAACCAAAGTAAATATAAATATATATAATATATTATTTATTATTTTTATTAGATAATACTAAAAACAATAGCAACCAAAAATAAAATTAAAAATAAGAAATAAGTATTTAATGAATTATATAGTTAATTAATAGATTCTATTAATAATTAATAAAAATATATATATATAATAATATATATATAATGTTTTGTTTTTATTTAAAAATAGAATCATTATATTTATAAAAATACTATCATATATATAATTAAAAAAATTAATATATATATTCATATTTAATAATTAAAAATTAAAATAAAACATTTTTTTAATATTTTTTATATTAAATAAAATAAAAATCACCTTTAAAAATAAACATTGATTTTAAAATTTTTTTATACTTTGTTTTTATTGTAATCATTTAAATATCTAGTATTTTATTCCTCACTCATTTTTTATTTTTAATTAACCTTTTAATTCTTATTAGTACTTATATCTTCAAGTTTAACAATGATATTATTGATTTATTCAGATAAAGTATTATTTCCATTTTTTAAGTTAGTTTGGTCTTCAGATTATGTATTTTTCCTTTATTAATTTTAATATTAATGTTTTTAATAAAAAGCATTTGAATTTCTCATAAAATTTTCAAAGAATTATTCACTATGTTTTGATTTTAAAATATTTAATTTACTTATGATATTTTAATTATTTTCAATAATTTAATTTTTATCTTCTTTTTTAAGATTTTATTCAGTATTATATTTTTTAGGTTTTATTATTTTTGGGATTAAACTTTCTTGTGTTAAATCGATTATTTGAGAAAACTTTATTGAAGGAAATTCAGTTATTATGCTTTTGGAGAGTTTTTCGTTTATACTTTAATTTTTAAAAAATGTATTATTCATATTTTGAAGACCCTTTTTTTAAATAAATGAGTTCAAATTTGAGTCTTTATTCATTTAATTAATATAATTATGCTGTTATTTTGTTAGAAAAGATCTGCTTTTGACAATATTTTCAGTAGTATCGATTTTATTTTATTCTTTTTCAAGTATTCCAATGCGAGCACAAGAAATTATTTGTCCTTATTAGTCAAGGCATTTTTACATTTGTTAATTTTTGAAATTTAATTTAGTAAATAAATAGTTTCTGACATTTTAAATTTTCAAAAAAAATAGATTTACAGCAGTTTTTGTAAAAGAAATTAATTCACCTTTTTAACTATCGGATTAAATAGAAAATGTTCGATTTCTTTTTAACAATATGTCTTCTTCACCAAAAACATCATTTTTTCCATATTAGATGATTTTTATGTTTTTTGCTTTTGAAAAATTAGATAGTTTTATTTTTGTTGTTCCGTTTTTGTCTATTAAAGCATTAAATTATTTATCATTATATTTTCTAAATTAAAGATCTTTATAATATTTAAATGCCTTTTATTTAAGTATTTATTAAAAAATAAATAATTTATAGAAAAATATAAATTATATAAAATAAAAGTAAAATAAATATTATAAATTATATATATATATATATATATATATATATATATAAATATTATAATATATAATATTTTTTTTATGTATATTGTATATTAATTTTTTTTTTCATATTTATTTATACTGTAAATGTTCCTTATTTAATTAAATATATTAAATAGCTTTAATCTCCTTCTAGAAACACTAATTATTTATTGAAAAAAATTTCATAAGAGGCTAATAAATAAATGAGGTTTAATTACTTTTTATTTAAATTCCAGAAAATAGGTAACTATTAGAAATAATTAATTTACATTTCTATTTATACACTAAGTAATTATCCAATTTATTTGAAATCTTTTTTTTTTAAAACTGCCAACTAACATCCCATATAATCATTCGAAACTACATAAGAGACTAAACTTTTATCATCTTATAATAAACTTATGCTATTTAAAGTCTCGCCTTTTACTAATTTTTTTACACTATATAAATTATTCTCGTCATTATTTAGACACATAAAAGTGTCTACAGAACCATTTAAAATTACATAAAAATTATTTGCCTATTAATCTTTATTTATATATATTTTAAATAAAAAAATTTATTTAAATTAGACCTAAATGCTGTATCGTTTAATTTGGCTAAAAAGATTAAAATGTGGCATTGTATAGAAATTTGGTGTACTCTTGCTTGTCTTCGTTTTAGAGATATATGAAAAAAGGATTGTCTTGTAATAATTGGTTAAGTTAATGTATCTGTTCGGGTAATTTATCTTATTTGTCTAAGTTAAATAAATACTTCAGTTGCTTATTATTTATATATAAAAATTATTTTTAATATTAATTTTATATTAACTTCAAGATACTCAATATTTTCCATTTTATAATATTTTTTGTTTTTTTATTTTGTATTTTATATATTTTTTTTATTTAAAATAAAAATTATTTATAAAATTTATAGTAAATATTTTTATTATATAAATTAAATTTAAACAGTATGTTTGTTTTATTGTTTTTTTGTTTTTTTTGTTATAATAATAATTTTTTCTAATAATTATAAATGTTAAATATTTTAATAACAATCTGTTTTTTTTTTATTATATTTATATTAAATATTTTAATTAAAGTAATTGTTTTTTTCAATTTTAATTAAAAGTAATAGTTTTTAAAATTTTAAAACAAATTTTATTTTAGTTTATTTAAAAAATATATAAATTTATTGAATTTTTTTTTTTAATAATTAATAATATATTAAGTTTATTTTATATTAAAAAAATTATTTATGATATCGAATATGCATTTTTATTTTCATTTATTTATAGAAAATTTTAAATAAATTTAATTAAGAAAATAATTATTTGAATTTTATCATTAAAACTAAAATAAACATATATAAAATATATAATATTAATAAACTTAAAATAATAAATATTTTATAATATTTATATAATACTATGATTTAATGTTTATTAAAACTAATTGAATAAAATTAAATATTATATAAGTTATTAAAATAATTATATTAATGTATTATATTTATCATAATAATAAAAAAATGCATATTTTTAATAATATAATTTCTAATTTTTTTTTAAATTATTAAAAATATAAATTTATAAATATTTATATTAAATTATAAAATAAAAAAAATTACATGTAAACTATTTAAAATAAATATTAATTTTTAATTTGAATATTTAATATAATTAAAAAAGTTATAATTAATGATATATATAATTTTTTTATTATATAATTTTTAATTTATTTATTATAAAAAATATATTTAAAATAAAAATTCAATTTAAACCAAATAGAATATAGTCTACTTAAACTAAATTTATAATATAAACATTTTTTTAAAAAGTTTTAATATTTATAATATTTTATAATAAATTAATAATATTTAAATATATAAGAAATTTTATTTTTTATTTTTATAAATACAAAAATTAATATTATTGAAATTTTAATAAAGTAATTTATTTTGTTTAAAAATTAAAAAAGTAAAAGAAAAACAATATAAAAAAGAGTAAAAATGAGCAAATATAGCAAATTAAATGATAAAAAACATTAATTTTTATAAAAATAATTGTATAAAAGTGCATAAAGTTTAAAAAGCTAACAAAATTCATAAATAGATAATAATTTTTTCAGTAATAAAGATACATACATAAAACATTTAGAATTGTAATTAGATAAAATTTGTAAAATGCAATTAGAAGAAAATCCAAAGACTTAAAAATAAATATAATAATTAGAATAAAAATTAAATATTTAAGATGAAAAAATAAATGTATTTGAAAATAAAATAAAAGCTTTTTAAAATTAAATAGAAAATAAAGTAAAATTTAATATATTTTATTTTAAATAAAAAATATTAAAAAAGGAAAGTTATATATCTTAATAAAAAATTCCTTAAATAAATATAGAAAATTAATTGAATAATTTTTAAATTTAAATTACAGATTAAATAAACTTTTAAATAATTAAATTAGTTAAACAAATTGATTTTTAAGATTAAAAAATTAGTTAAAATATTTAAACCTTATATCAAGAAATGGAATAACTCTAATAGAAAATATCCAAAACAATATAATAGTTAAGCCAAAATCTTTCTTTTGATGTTAAAAATATATCTAATATGATTAATTAAGAAAATAGATTTTATGATATTGATTTGTTAAAAGAAGATTTTAATACTAAATTAGATTTTATTTTTAGTGAAATATAAAAAAATCCATAATTTTAAGATTTAGAAGTACTTAATTAAAAGATTATTAAAGAATAAAACGAAAGAAAATTCATTTGTAAATACGTTTCTTAATTAGAAAGGAAAATTGAAAATTATCCTTAAAAAAATGAAACAGAAATAAATTACGAATAATAAATAAAAGAATTAAATTATGAAAATGATATTTAAAATTTAAACTAGATAACACAAGCATTACTTTATGATATATAATAGTTAAAAAAGTAAAAAAAAGTATATATAAATATATACATATTTATATAATTATAAAAATAAGGAAAAAAATTATTTATAATAAACTGAAAATATATAAAAATAAAATAATTAATAATAATCTTAAAAAGTATTTTAATTACCTTAATTAAGATGTGAACATTACCTATGTAATTCTTATATTATTTTCAATTTACTATTCATTTTCTTTTTTTTTTTATTTTAGAATAAGAAAATTTATTTGGTTAAGAAGATTCTAAATAAAATTAAAATCTTAGTAAGGAAAGTAACATTACTAATAATTATAGCACAAATATAGATAAAAAATAAATTAACGATGTTAAATAATCCTTTTAATAAAGTCTGGATAATAATTATTTAAAAAATAATAATATTAGTATTATTGTAAACTATTAAATTATAAATATATAAATATATATATATATATATATATGATATATAAAAAAAGGATTAAAGAAAAAGTACATTAAAATAAGAAACGAGCAAGCATTCTATAAGAAGTAATATTAAATTATATTTTATTTATAAAAAATATTAATAAATAAAGGCTAATAAAATAAGGATAGTTAATAAAGTATTTTTAGCAAAAGTTAATCTCTAAAATAAAAATCATCTCAAAATTTAATAAAAAGTTAGAACAAACTACAAGAATAAAAAAAATAATAAAAAAAATTAAAAATAAAAAAGAAAAATAATCAAGAAAAAAGTATTAAAACTTCAACTTCTAATTTGTCTGTAAAATAAATATTTATATATAAATTTGTAATTGTTAAAAAATATAAAAAAGGCAAATAATATAACTAAAAAATCTAGTAAATGAATTTTTATTTAAAAATAAAATAAAAATATTTATAAAAAATAAATATATTGTAATAGAAATATATAAATAATAATATATATTATTTTTTATATAAAAAAAAATAACTTATAAATAAAACTTATATTTTTTGTCAAAAATTATTTTATTTAATATAAAAATTTTCATTATTATTATTATAAACACTAGATAATTTTAGTTATTCTTGTATTTAAATATTATTTTATAATAATTCCTATCTTTTTTTTATAAATTTAATTAATTACTTATATTTTTATTCATCTTCTTATATTTCTTCAAAATTTTATATATTATAAAATTAATGATTTTGAGATTTGTTTTTTTATAATTTTCTAGTTTACATTAAATTATAAATTCTTTAATATTATTTAAATTTCTTTTAAATATTTTCTGCTAAATATAAATCTTCTTCATCTGTTGATTGGATATTAATATTATTCTTTTCAGAATTTTTTTATTTCGAACTTATATAAATATTTTTATTTTAAATGGAAGGATAATTTCTTGTTTAATTTTATTTTAAAGTATTCTATTATTAGAAATTGTTTAAAGAAAATTCTTATATTTTTTTTCGAATTCGTTTTTTTAATAAAAAATTGATTGATTTGTTATTAAACGTCTTACATTTCTTATTATTTAATTTATTCAATAAAAGCTTAATTTATATTTTTAAATTCTTTTTTTTTGTTTTTTAATTTGTATTGCATATATTTTCTTATAATTAAGTTGATTTTCCTTTATAAATATTTTCATTTTAGTAATATTTTTAAGGCTTTTGGTTTTAATACTAATAATTCATTAATTTAATTTTGGGAGGATTGAGTATAATTTATTATTATTATTATTATATGTTTTAGTTTAATGTAAAAGGCGATATAGTCTATTGATAATAGTTTTTCATTATTGTTTGAGGAGAGTTATAATTATATATAGGAATTTAATAAAGCATGTTTCAATTTTTTAAAATCTGTTTTTTTATTATTTAATTATATGTTATATATTTAGATAATTAGTTAAATAAAAACGTTATTTTATACTTTATTCAAATTATAAATATTTGAATATTAAGAAGAATGTATATATAATAATATTATATTAATAAAAAATTTTATATATTACAAATTTTAAAAATATATTATGTCTAATATAAAGGATATTAATTTAATATACATATAATTGATAAATATTCTTAATTAATTTTTTTTAATAATAATATTTTAATATTTTTTTATATATTTTGTCCATTTTTTGTAATAAATAAATATTATAAAATAACTAATGCATTACATTATTTTCAAATTAATTTAATTATATCATTTTTACATTACATTATTTTCAAATTAATTTAATTATATCATTTTTAATTATAATTTTTAGTATATAATAACTTCAAAATTAATGAAAAATAATTTAATTTATGTATAAATTATTAATTTTATATATAGTGTTATAAATCAAAAAATTTAATATAAAAAAGAAAATATTATAAAAAAATTATAATTAAAATATATATATAATAAATATAAATGTATAAAGAAAAATTAAATTAAAGTTTTTTATTATTTCAAAATTTTTAATTTTATTTTAATTAAAAACATAAAATTTAATTAAAAAATAAAGTTTAAAGTTAAAAATATAGCATAAATATAAAAGCAAATAAAATTATGTATTTCTTAAAGACAAATTAGGATATAGAAATGGTAATGTAATAATATATAATTTAAATATAAAATAAATATAGGACTATATAGCAAAATTATATATATAGATATATAATAGATAA
>NW_004087351.1:40141-57928 GCF_000220395.1 Ichthyophthirius multifiliis
TATATATATATATATATATATATATATATATATATATTTTATAAAATATTTTATATATATATATATATATATTTATTTTCTTATATTTATAATTTAATTTATTATTATATAAATATTTAACAAATCATTTTTTTTATTAATTAAAATAGTAAAATTATGGTATAATAAGAATAATAATCATTAGATACATAATAATAAAAAATGTAATAATATTATTTAAATAAAGAAGAATTTATTAAATAACGTATTTTAACTAAATCATTTTTTACATTTGCTAGAAATCCGGAAAAACATAAATTATTAGAAGAAAATGAATAAAAATAATTTAATGATACATATACCGAATTAAGAAGGAACTATTTAATAATGTTTACATTAGCCTCATTTGCAGGAATATCTATTTTTTCTTATAAAGGAATAGCTAATGATCTAAATAGATCTCGTTTAAATAAAATTATGACTACTTTATTAATTTTCATCCCCACATTTTTTTTTCCTAATTACTATTTATTTGCTTATCCGAATTAATTTTAAGTATTAGTTGGCTAACTTAAAAAAAAATACGAAAATCAAATTATTTAAACGGAATAATATTAACAGTTTTATAAAGAATTTTGTGATAAAAAATGATTTTTTGTTTGTTTTTTAATATAATATTTTACATTTAAATTTTTATGAAAATTACTAAATTTCTAAGAATATTTATTAATTTTTTTGTTTTGTTTTTTAAATATTATTTCTTTATATTATTAATATAATAAATTTTAGGGCTTATTTTTTATTTTTTTTAGATAATTCAAAGAAAATCATTTATTTTTAAGAAAAATACTTTTTAATTATTAATAATTTTTTTTTTATTAAAAAAAATCATATTTATTAATTAAATAATTTATATTTAATTATAATATTAAAATTTAATTTAATCTTTAAATCACTTTTATTTATTTATTTTAATTGATTTATTTATTATTATAAAGAGTTTATCTATATAAAAATATTAAATTTAATTAGTTCAATATATTTATTTTTAATGGATTAATTATTAAAATAATTAGTTTTTATATAATATTTTAATTATTTATATTTATTTGATATATAATATCCTTTTTTTATTTTTAATTTTATAAAAAATATTCAATTAAAATGAATACTGAATAATTTCAAAATCAATTATAAGAATATAAAAAGTAAAATTTCAATTAAAATTTTACATTTAGGCTAACTTTATTTGAATTATTTTATAATATGGCTGTAAATCCTTAAGAATATAATTTTTTTTAAGAATAGGATTAATATAATCTTAATTAAGCTATAAATAATATAAGCAACAATATTATAATAATGTTTTCATCTTTATTAGGATTATCATTTTGCTTTACAAAATAATATGTTTTTAAAAAATAGGGTAAATCAATGCCTAAAAAACTAATAAGTATATTTCTATCTTTTGTGCCTGTATTTTTAATTCCAGGGCTTTATTTATAGGCTTACCCTAACTAATTATACACTTTTATAAATTAAGTTTATCCTAAGTATGAAAATAGTATAATATAAACGGTAATATTTTAAAAAGGATATCAAAATTATTTGAAAACATTATAAAAATAGAAAAAAGAATGACATAATTAAATAGAATAATGAAAATACTATTTATATTAATTTTTTTAAAATTTTATATTTAAGAAATTAAATATATATAATTTATTAACAATATAATTGCTTAATATTTATTAAAAAAATAAAAAAATATTTAATTATGATAATTTTTTAATTATTTATATATAATTTTAAATTATAATTGATATAAATATAAATATAAATATAAATATATATAATTATATTTTTATAATTAATATATTAATATTTAATATAAAATTAAATAAAATAAAGACAATAAAATATTTTAATAAGTACTTCAATTTTTTGTTAAAATAAAAATAAATATATAATAAAATTAATATAATAATTATATAATATTTATTTAAATTTTTTTCAATTAAAAATATTTATTAACTTAATTTTATTCTGATTCATTTATTATTTTTTATTATGTTTTTTTTTATTTAATTTTGTTTAAAAACTCAACTAGAGAAAAAAAAGGTCATTTTTCTTGTCTTTTTTATTTCTTTGATTGAGATTTTTTTTTATAAAAAGTAAAAATAATAATGTTAAAAATTAATATAAAAAATGTGATTTTAATACTATTGAAAATATTAATTTAAATAAAATATCGTTTTTTGTATTTTAAATTATATAAACTTTTAGATTATATAACATTTCTCCAATAATCAAAAAATAATTAAATATAGAATTAAATAAAAATATTTAAGTAAATGTTATTATTTTTAATTCAAAATATTCAAAAAATCTTATATAAAGATAAATCTAAATAAGTAAATTTAAAAAAAAATCGCAAAATAAAGAATTATTCTATTAGTTCTTAAAATATTTTTAATTAAAAAAGAACAAAAAGAAGAATATATGTATATAAAAATAAAAATTTTAATTAAATAAACGATTATAAAGACAATGTATTATGAATTTTATAATAAAAATTCTGAATTCATTTCTTTCAATTAATTTCATAATATAAAACATAAATAATTTATGAAAATTTACTGATTAATTACCTTTATATATTTATGAATGATATTATGAGTCCTTTATATATTTATTAAATCTTAATTTAACATATATTTGATTCTGTATATTATAAAAATTAAAATTATAGAATCTATATTGATATGTGATATGGACTTTTTCGAAAATAGAGTAGAAAAAATTATCAATTTATAAAAAATAATTTACTTTACACTACTTTACACTTAAGAAAAGTTATATTCTTATTTTTAATTGCATTATTTAATTTTACAATTAATAAATTTATTTGTATTTATATTTTTGATTGTTCCTTTATGGACAATTAAATTATTAAATTTTTAATAAAACATAATTGATTATATATTAAGATTATTTATTTATACTTTGTGGACATAAACTACATTATAATGTTTATCAATTAACATATTAGTATAGTAATTACTTATATATTTAATTTGGAAAATTGATTTATAATTCATTATTATAAAAAATAATTAAATTTTCAATTTATATCTATATTCTGTTTTAAGAGTCTAAACAATCAATTTTGAAATTTGTATATCATTATTTTTCCTTTAAAGCTATTTAAGGGAAATTATTTAATCATTAAATATTATATAGATAATTATTTTCTACAAGATAAGCATGGTGATCTATTTAGATAAAAGTCATATTCTGTTTTAAAATTAGAATATTAAGAAGTGTTTTTAAAAATATTTCCTAGAGAATCAGCTAGACATTAATTGTTTAAAAAAAATAATCAGTATTTGCATTAATTAATAGATTCGGAAATTCTTAGAATATTATTTTTTAATAATTACGAATAAATTTATAGAAAATAATAATATAAAAAAATGTTATTATAATCATGTTTTTTTTTTATTGTTGAGGCATATATTATAATTTATTAGATTTTTTTTTTTTAATTTTATTTATTAAATGAATTAAATGTATTTATTTATTGCCTAAGCTTATTTATGCAATAATATCAGATTAATCATTTATTTTGAAGTATTTAATTAGTTTTTAATAAATTAAAGATTAACATTATTACTTTTATATTCGTTTATGTTTATGTTTATTATTTTAAATTAATGAAATTGATTTTGGGTCTTTTATTATAGTTTTTATTATTAAATGGAAAGAAATTTCTTACTTTCTTTATTTGATTTTTTTTTTTTGCTAGATATTCTTTTTTTATAATTTAGTGTATATATATATATATATTCATTTTTTTTTGAGTTAAGATTTAATTAAATGAATAAATTTGGTAAATTTACTATTTTGTATTTTTTATCAATATATGGAAAAAATAGTTAATTTTTTATTAAAAAAAAACTTCTTTTTAGTCCTAATAAATTATTTTCAAAAAAAAAAAAAAATATTTTATAAATAGATACTTTTTTTTTTCTTTAAAATATTTTATAAAAAAAAAAAAAAATAACAAAATAATATTTTAATAATTAATATTCAAAAATGCATTATGAATGTGAAGAATCAGTTGTTAGTTGGGTATTTTTTATTTTATTTAAAAAAAAAAATTATATAACTATATATATAAAGTTATTTAATTCTAAAAATATAAAAGATTAATATATTGTAAAGTAAACAAATACACAATCAGCCGTTTATTGAAAATTTTTTAGATTTAAAAAATGGAGCAATTTTGATAGAAATATTTAATTATGTGTAAATATAATCTATATATTTATATTATATTTTAAATTGGTATAAAAAAAGAGTTCCATATGAACATTAATTATAAAATATTTAAATAGATAATTAGCTAAAAAACTTATAATATTTATACAAGCAATTAAGCTCTTATAATAATTAGGTGTATTAAAAATAAATATAATCAATAGACTTATCTGCAATCATAAATAATGGAGATAAACGTAATATGTTCTTGATTACCTCAGAAGTTTTTGAAATAGCGTTATAAAGTGAACATAAAAATGAGTTTATTGAGGCAATAATTGACTTAGAATAAGACCATTAAGAAAAATTATAAGATTATGTGAAGATTTTATTAAAAATAATAGATACTGAAGAAGAAAACTCAGAATGCTAAGACGGGTATTAAAAAAGTAATAAGGATTTATTAATTAAAATTGATTAATTGGAAAAATAATTGTATGATTTAGCTGGATCAAATAGTTAGTATCAATAGGAAAATTAAAATCTTTAAAATTAAATTATTTATTAACAAGATTCTTTTGAGAAAAAATATATAGGAATTAGTTCTGTACTTAAATAATAGGAATTTATTCTGGCGGATATGGGAATTAAAAATATAGAAGAACTTTAATTTGTTTTTAATGAAAAAAATATGCAAATTGTTGAATATGAAAAATAAATTAATGATATTAAATATAAAGGAGATTCCAAATTAAAAAATTTAAAAGTAATTAATTATAAGTAAATTAATTTCTTTTTTATTATATAAATTAAAATATACGTATGTATTATCTTTATTTTAATATATTTTTATATACATTCTTAAAAATAAAATTAATTATATAGGATTAAATATTAGAATTAGAAGGAAAATTAGAGAAATTTAAAAATTATGAAAAATTAACAGAAACAATAAAAACTTTAACAGATGAAAATAAATATTTGTAAAAAAAATGTATAGAATATGAAAAAAGTACTGATGATTTGAAAAAAGCAGTTTAAGAATTAAATATTAAATGTTAAAATACAAACAAAGTGAATGATTTATAATAAAAAATTGTAGATTTTAAAAACGAAATTGAATAGAAACAAATTTTAATAGAAAAATAAAAAATGGAAATAGAAGATTTAAAACAATTGAATGAAAAATAAGAAAAAAATATAAAATAATTAAATTAGACTATTAGAATGGAATATCATACAGAAATTACAGAACATAAAAATTTAGCTGATGATTGCTTTGTGAGTTTAAATAATATATAATGTAATAAAAAAATAGATAATAAAAAAGGTTTTTAATTAAAATAGAAATCCTATAATAAAATTGATGATAATTTTAACAATATTATTGGTAATTCGTCTAATAAAAAAGATTTCGGAGAAAAAAGCATAGATTATGAAAATTATTCTTTTCCTTCAAATGAAGAAAACTTAGATTTCTAAAATATTGAAATGCTTAGGTTTGAAAATGAAAAATTAATTGAATAAATTTAAGTACTTTAAAAATAAAATTAAAATAATGATTGTATTAAATAAGTTAATTAGCTAAAAATTGAAAATGAAATGCTTTTATAATAAATTCAAGAGATGAAGTTGTAAAATCAATAGATTATATCATCAACTAAAGCTTTTTAGCAAGTAAAAAATGTATTTTTTAAAAATAATTTTTATATTTATATTTATTAATATATATAAAATAAGTAAGAATTTGAAAAAAATAATTTATAAAAATAATTTTAATTAATAGAAAATTAATGTTAGTAAAAAATAATGTGTTTTATAGAAGAAAATAAACTTTTAGTTACTGTAATAAACGAGTTAGTTTAAAAATTAAACAATAAATAATGAATTTTAATTTTATTTTATAATATAAATAATTTATATTAAGTTAAAAATTATTTGCTAATTATAAAAATAATTTTTTATTATTATAATAAATAAATAGTCATTAAAATATTTTTTATTTATGTAATAAATAAAAAATCTAAATAGTATATATTTTATAATTTTTAAATATTTTTAAAAAATAATATCATTATTGATATTATGTATAAAAAAAAAAATTATATTTATATATATATATAAATATAAAATTAAAAAAATTATAATATAAATAGAAAAAACATACTACTACTTATTAAATAAAATTTTTATATTGATATTATTATATTTAAATAGGAATTCTAATAATGAAAATAATAATATAAAATTTATTGCATACTTAAAAAAATTTAAGATAATAATTTAAAAGTGAATAAAAATAATATAATAATATAATTATAATATATATATATAATTATAATTATAAATTATATAAATTTTTTATATATATATATATATATTATTATTATTTATTACTATTAATATTTATATATATTTACAATTATTATTATTTATAATATAAAAATATTTTAATAGTTCATTACTATTTTTTATATATATACTCAATTTAATTTTATTTTTATAATTAATCATAATTTAGAATCTTAAATTAATAAATCACATGTAAATTTTATACCTGCAGTTATATCTCCTATAATTTTTATGTTTGCTCTCATAAAAGATTCTTAAAATGTAATTTTTTAATTTATAATATTTTAAAACTCGTTTTCAGGAATAATAAAAATGCAATCTATTTTTAGATTATTTTGAATTCCTTCTTTAACATATCCATTATTTTCTTTTAAATTAACTACATATATTTATTTTACTCCAGAATTAGAAATAATATTAAACTGATATGTATGATTTATATACTTTATCGTCTATTTGTTTATTTTCATATTTTAAAATATTTTTTAAGGATTTGGATTCATTGATTAATATAAAAAAATAAAATTATAATAAATTATTAAATTAATTAATTAATTAATTTTTTTTTAAATAAAATATATTCTTAATATATATGTTAATTTCTTTTGATAAAATTTACTTATTCTTATAATTTTATTTAGTATTTTGTAATATAAATAAATATAAAATATCTTTTTGTATAAAGCATTATTAATTTAATAATAAACATAAAAATACTTAATGTAAATTTTTTAAATTATTATTATGAATTTAAATTTTATACTAGTATTTAGTTTTAAATAATATAGGTTAAAATATTAATATTATATTTATATGATAAACCCAGAAATACTTTTATTGTATATTTATTTTTTATAATATATTAATAATTTTTACATAATTAGTATATTTAAATATTAGTTTCACAATAAAGTTAAATATAAATAATTTATTACTAATTTTTCTTTTATTTAATCAACAGAAATTTTATTGCATATTTAAAAATAAGAAAAATATATACAAAAATTTGAAAAAAAAAAAAATGTAATAAATAGATATAAAAATTGACGAAGATTAAAGTTTGTAAAACAGTAAATTTAAAATAAAACAAAATACATTGATTAATTTAATTCGTTTAAGTGAAAAACGTGATTTATGTGAGGAAGTAGATGAAATTGAAAATATATATAAAGAATCCCAATATTATAATGATTAATTTTATTAAACAATATTAAAAGGTGAAATACCTTAAATAGATATAAATGAATAAGATCCTTTCAATAAATTATTTTTGGAAGGCTTGAATACTAGTTTATAAAATGGGATATCTCAAAATACGGAATAATTAAATGAAAGAGAAAAAATATATGGACATAATCGTAAAGAAATAATTGCCTCTTCTTCATTTTTACAATTACTTTGGGAGGCTTTATAAGATTTAACTTTGAGAATATTAATAGTAGCAGCTATAGTATCTATTGTAATAGAAGTCGCGACGGCTGATAGTAATCATAGAAGTACAGCTTGGATTGAAGGTTTTGCAATTTTATTAGCTGTTTTTGTATGTTCAATAGTAACGGCAGTAAATGATTATAAAAAAGAGAAATAATTTTAATAGTTAAATTCTGTTACTGCCTCTAATATAATGATTAGTGTGTAAAGGGAAGGAAAAAAACAAAATATTCATCGAGATAATGTACTTGTAGGGGATATTATATATGTAAAAGGAGGTATGGAAATACCTGCAGATGGATTAGTATTATAAAGTGTAGATTTAAAATGTGATGAGAGTGTTATGACTGGAGAGCCAGGTATCTTAAATATAAATATATATATTTAAATTAAATAATAATAAAGACCCAGTTATTAAATAAAGTATTATTAAATGTATTTAAAGAAAATAAGAAATTAAAAAATAAAATCTTACACATGTTGGAAGGTATATTAACATACATTATATTATATAATAATTATACATATAGACATGAAATTCCAACTCCATTAATGATGAGTGGAACTAACGTAAAATTTTATATGTTTTAAATTATATATATATATATATATATATATATATTTATGTAGATAATAGAAGGAGAAGGTATTATGCTTGTAATTGTAGTAGGTCCTAATTCTACTTAAGGTAAAATTGATGAAATTTTATTAACTTAAGATGATTCGAAAAGTCCTTTATAAGAAAAATTAGAAACAATAGCGGATCATATTGGATAATTTGGTTTATATTCAGCAATTGCAATTTTAATAATTTTATTAATTAGATTTACTATTGAAAGGATAGAATAAAATAATTGGGATCATAGTAAACATTGGATGGAACTTATTACCTTTTTCATTTTGGGAATTACAGTGATAGTGGTGGCTATTCCAGAAGGCTTACCACTTGCAGTTACCCTTTCATTAGCTTTTTCGACATAAAAAATGCTTAAAGATAAAAATTTGGTGAGGAAAATGTAAGCATGTGAGACTATGGGGGGTGCTAATAATATATGTTCAGATAAAACGGGTACATTAACTTAGAATATGATGTATTTGACTACTTTATGGAATTATGGTGATAAATTAATTGAATTAAATACTGAAAAAGATACTAAATGCGACTTAGAAAATTATATACCAAAAGAAGCTTAGGAAGTATTTTTATTATGTACAGCTTAAAATTCAAATGCAGTTTTAGAACCAAAACCTTAAGGCGATGCAACTGAATTGGCAATTATTAAATTTTTAAATAAATGCAATATTGATTTCGAATAGTTTAGAAAAAAAAATAAAGAACTTTAATATTTTCCGTTTTCTTCTTAAAGAAAAAGAATGAGTAAAATTGTTGAAATTTAAGATTAACAAAGGTATTTTAATGTGTAAATAAATATAAGTATTTATTTATTTTAATTATAAAGATTATTAATAAAAGGAGCTTCTGAATTAATAACTGGAGGATGTAATAAAATTTATGTATGGGAGAATAATACTATAGTAGATATTGATAATAATATAAAATAATAAATAGATAAAGCTATTGTTTCCATGGCAGAAAAAGCATTAAGAACAATTGGAATAGCGTATAAATAAGTATTATATATATATATATTAAAATTTATTATATAAATAAATATATATTAATATTTTTATACATATATATTATATATATATATATATATATATATATATATTATATATATATTTATTAAGGTTTATCCTGATAGTGATTATGAAAGTATAGATAACATGAATGTAAGATTAATAGAAAAAGAAGAACTTATTTTAGTAGGTATATTAGGAATTGAAGATATATTAAGACCAGAAGTACCTTAAGCAATTTAAGATTGTATAATAAAAAATTATTTATTTATATATATTTATATATATTTATATATATATATATATATATATATATATATATATATATATATATAATTTAAATACATAATATATATAATTATTTTTTATATATTATTTTAGGGTGAGAAAGCTAGTATAAAAGTAAGAATGGTAACTGGAGATAATAAAATAACTGCAAGAGCTATTGCTAAAAAATGTGGAATCATAAATGATGAAACTGGATACAATTAAGTTTTGGAAGGAAAAGAATTTATACTATTAACAGGCGGTATTGTATGCAAAAAATGTAGGATTTTAGTATGTAATTGTCCTCGTGATAAATAAACTGCTGAGAAAACAAAAAAATCTCTTAGAGTAGATACAGTCAAAAACTAGGAAAAATTTCGTTAAATTTATCCTAATTTAGCTGTTATGGCTAGATCTGCCCCTGAAGATAAATATACTTTAGTTGTAGGACTTATGGAAAACGGGAACGTAGTAGCTGTCACAGGAGATGGTTCTAATGATGCACCAGCTTTGAAAAAAGCCGATGTAGGATTTGCTATGGGAATAGCAGGTACTTAAGTTGCCAAAAATGCTGCAGATATAATTCTTACAGATGATAATTTTAGTTCTATAATAAAAGCAGTACTATGGGGAAGAAATATATATGATTGTATCAGGAAATTTTTACAGTTTTAACTTACAGTTAATATAGTAGCTGTAGCTGTTACATTAGTAGGAGGAGCAGTCATTAAATAAGAATTATTATAACCTATACAGATGTTATGGGTAAATTTAATTATGGATACATTTGCTTCATTAGCTTTAGCGACAGAACCGCCTTAATAATAACTAATATTAAGAGCCCCACACTAAAGAGAAGATTATATTATTTCGAGGAAAATGTTTAAGCATATTATCATGTAGGCTTTATATTAATTAACAGTACTTTTTATTATAGCTTTTGCAGGTGAAATGTTTTTACCAGAATATAAGGATGATTTCGATAATTCAACAGACTCAAAATATGTCAATTATGTTAATTAATATAAATATAGTGATCCAGTAAATAATAATAAATATTTGATATAAATATAAAATATATATATATATATATATATATATTTTATATATTTCATATTTTTTATATATATTATATATTTTATATATTCTATTTAATTATTTATTTATTTTATTTATATTTATAATTACATTTATTTTTAGGAAAAAAAATTGATGCATAGTGGAAGATTAAGATCTTATGATGGAAAAGAAGATGATTATAGTAAAGATTTTGCATATAATGATATTACTCCTAGTAGACATTTTACTTTTCTTTTTAATACTTTTGTAATGTTATAATTTTTTAATTTTCTTAATGCAAGAAAAATTAATGATGAGATTAATGTTTTTAATCATATTTTTAGCAAGTAAATTTTATCATTTTACTTAATTATATTTAGTTTTTTTAAAAAATAGTTCTATATTTTTTTATATATTAATAATTATTATTGGATTTTAGATTATCTTCGTTTAGTTCGGAGGAAAAGCTTTGGCATGTTATAAATATGGACTTACTATTGAATAGTATTTTATTAGTATAGCTTTTGGTTTTGGATGCATGTTTTGGTCGATTTTAATTAAATTGGTACCAGATAAATGGCTTCCATAAATTGGAAAAGAATAAACTTAAATAAATATGAATAAAAAAGGAAGCGTTTTAAATATGAAAAGAGGAAAGTCTTTCGAAAAAAAAATTTCGGTTTTCTCTTCTGCAAAAAGAGGAAGTTAATTTGTTAATTAAAGGGATGTTAACACTTTAAATTATTAAAATAATGGAGCTATTGTAATTGAATAAAATTAAATTAATATTGAATAGGCAGGACCTGTCGAATGATTATCTTATATAAATATATATATATATATATATTATATAATGTATCATATTTTTTTGATTATTAATTTTTTTTTTTTTATTAAAATAAATATTTTTATTATTATTTATTTAATATATATTAACTAATTTTTATTTTTTTAATTGAAAATATATTAAATAATAAAATAATGACTTAAGACTGATTTAATTCAATTTCGAAAAATTATATATAAAAAATAAATTAATTCAAAATTGTATATATTAATGTGAAATAAAGAAAATTATTTTATTTATAAGATTAAATTTTCAAAGGAAAATATAAAAAAATTAAGAAATAGAAATATGTAAATATATAAAAAATAAAAGAAAATTTATCGTTTAAAATATACATTGTTGAGAACCTTTAAAAAAATTAAATTTAAATTATTTTTTGTGGGCATTTAAATATTTTCTCTATAAATTATTTTTTAGAATTTCTGATAAAAATTGAATTAAAATATTTTATATAAAGTTTTTCTTTATATATATTAGAGTCTGAATTTGCACAATGAATTTAAATAAGCGATACTTTATATAATTTATTAAGAATATGTTTATTATACATGTAACTGTTAAATTAAGAATAAGTTTATACTGAAGAAATAAAAACTGTTCATTTAATATTAATTAATAAAATAAAATAAACAGATGAAAATATGGGAATTAAGTTAGTTTTTTAGGATAAAATAGATACTTTTTTAGATTCATATAATGGTTTTTAAGAAAATATTTATCATTCTTCAAATAAAAAGTTAAACGATTAGTAAATTATGAAAATTTAAAAATTATATTTATTATTGAAGTAAATTTTTTTATTTAAAATTAAATTTTTGAAAGAATTTTTTTTGAGTATTTAATTGAATATAATTTTAAAAATTAGATATTAATTAAAATTTATCAAATTTAAAATACTAAATGCGATTTTTGAATATTATAATAAATCTTTAATTAAAATAAAATTATTTTTCATGATAATTAAATGGAAATTTAAATTGGAATTTGAAATTTTTAAAAATATTTTAAAAAATTTTTAAATGGATGAAAGCTATTATTATAAAAAATTATTTTAAATACAATTTTATTCTTATTATGTATCCATTTTTCTAAATATTGTTTTTTTAATTACAGTCGATATAATTATTTTAAAAAAAATATAATTTATAATAATGTTTATTTGAAAATTAATGAAATTCAAAATAATTTCAAATTGAAATAAAAAAATAATATACTAATATATTTTATATAATATAATAAAAATATATAATAAAAAGTCCATAATTCATTTCATTATTGATTGTGTGTTTTATTAAAATAAAAATATTAAAAAAAGTAAATTATAAATACATGTATTATTAAAAAATTAAATTTTTATTAAATTATATTACTCAACGAATTAAAAATATTTATATTTTTTTTAAAAAAATATGAAAAAATGTAATTCTTACTAAAAATACATAGACATCAATAATAAACCAACTTCTATATTTTATAGAAGTTTTTCGAAAAGCATATATGAGAATTTCACTACTAGTTTATTCAATTAATAATCAAATTATTAAAAAACCAGTTTATTTTAATTACCTGGATTTACTTCTAATAAGGTCAGTGATACACCTAAATCAGTTTAAATTTCAACTTAAAATTTATTAAGTGGATATTAATATGAAAAATAAGATTAAATATATCTTTCTAAATAATAATATGATGAAATTATTTAAACAAACATAAAATTATAAAATAGTTAAAAAAATAAATTTTTATATTTAATAAATATATGCATTTATATTATTCATTTTTCATTTTTATAAATAATAAATAAAAAGATTATGAATAATTAAAAAGTTAAATATTAAATTTCATGTAAATTTTTGAAGAAGAAATATTATAAAAAAGTAATTAAAATATTTTCGAATTTAGAAAATATAAAGAAATTATAAATTAATTTATCACTTAATTAGCCGAAGCAGTCAAAAATGAGTTAAAACTTTGCCTTTCTAAGGCAAACTAATAATAATTATACTAAAAAAGTCTTCATTTATAAAGATAAAATTAATTTTTGCAAAATTAAATACATAAATATAAATAAGAGCATTAAAATTTAATTCGATAAAATTAAAATATTGAAAACAACATTAATAAAAACTCATTAGAATTAAATTTTAAAATGAAAGAAAATAAATAAAATAAAATAAAAATTTAATAGTTAGAAAAAAGACTAAAATTAATTCTTGACACTAATTTTGTTGAAGAATCTCAATAAAACACTTAAAATGATAAAAATATATAAAAATTAAGAGTTAGTTATGGTGAATTATTACGTGAAAATGATTATTTAAAAAAATATAATTAATAATAAGGAGAAGAAATAAAAAAAAACAAAGAAGAGATTTCCAAAAATAAATAAAAAATTGAAAACATTTAATAAAAACTAGATTTATTAAAAAAAAAACCAACGTTGAAGAAGTTGATTTTCTTTAAGAAAAAGAAAAAGCACCTACCACATTTGTTTAATTTAAATATTAAAAAAAAAACTCAATTGTTTTTTCTGATAATTATTCCAATGTATCTTCTATATATAAATAAATACCAGAAAATGCAAATTTTCGTTCAAGGAGTTTAAAATTTGAATATTCATAAATAATATAAGATTTACTTGAATAAGGTGCGTTAAGTTTTATTTAATCTTTAAACGAAATTAAAAGTTAAAATACCAGAATTAAATATACCACATTAATAGTGGATTAATTTATTTCATATAGAGACTATTTAAACCGTCTTCTTTTTTTAAACAAAAACATACATTAAATTTTCCAAATGTAAACTTTATAATAAATTCAGTCCTTTATAAATACATAGTTTTTTGACGATATTTTCTAGGCTTCTTAAGTTAGACTTTGGATTAATGATTGCCAAAATGGTATTTTATATACATATAATAAATTCAATTGTATTATAAAATGTATTCCTGGCAAAGGCTATTTTGATGATATTTTAAGATCTTCAGTTCCTGTAAATATAAAAAGTTAACAAAGTTCAAAATATATGTATTTATAAATAAATTTGGATGAAAGTGTTCCTTTTTTTTCTAATAATACTTTATGCATACCTTTATTTATTGATAATACTAAAGTTTGTGGAATTCTCGAGATTTCTGAGAGTAAAAATGATTTATTTGGACAAGATGAAGAAATTTTAGGTATTATTTTATGTAATTTTTTACAAGAAAAAATTGCTAAATTGAAAAATTTGAGAGAACTTTAGATAGATGTTTCTTATAGAGATTATTTAGAAGATGCTTTTTGGGATTTTTAAAAATCTGAAAACGAACTTTAACTAGAATAGAAAATTTTGAAATAAATACAGAGTGTTTTTGGAGTATCTTCCTATAAATTTTACTTTGTAAATAATAATCAGTTTTACTCTTTACTTTTTGATAAAAAATTCGATTTTAAAAGAGGTATTGTAGGTTAAATATGCCAATTCAAATCGAAATAATTAATAATTAATATAAAAAATAATGAATTTTGGGATTAAACTATTGATTTAAATACTCTTTTGCCAGTTTTAGTTTTACCAGTGAAGGCTTAAGATGAACTTTTGGCAGTTTTGGAGGTTTGTGTGAAAAAAAAGAGTTAAATTAGCAAATTAAAAGATTAGTATTTGTTAAACTGTTCCCCTTTAGTGGGATTAGATGAGTGCTTTGAGAGGATTTTGGAATGTTTTGTTTAAAGAGTGGCTATTTCCATTTTATATTTAAAATACACTAGTAAAAAATTAAAATGATTATTTTTTAATTTTAAAAATTAATTAAAATTTTTATATTAAAAAAAACAAAAATTAAATAATTTTTATTTTTATGCTTTTTTTATTGAAACATTTTTATTTTATTTTAAAAATAACTTTAATACAAACGTTATTAGTTTATATTAAATTATACATTATCTTTAAATAATAGTAATAAAATTAATTAAATATTAATAACTTTTATATAAATTTAATTTTTTTTAATTAACAAAAAAATATATTCATACTATTTTAATTATTAAAAAAATTAAAAATATATTAAAATGACAATATAATTCTTTATTTTATTTATACTACAATTAATTCCCCAATAATATAATCTTGTCAATAAACATTCTATTATAAATGCTATATAAAATAAAAACATATGTAATTAATTTGATTAATAACTAGAATGATTTTTTTTTCTAAAATGTTAATATAATTAATATTATGTTTAAACTAAAAATAATTTATAAAATAATGTCCTCTTAGTTTTCATTTTATGAAATTTGGATTATATAACTAATTTTTTATAGAATAATAAAAGGAATATTATGTTTATTATATCCATATTAATATTTACAATTCAAATATTTTAGAATATATATATTCAATAAAATTTAATTTAAAAATTAAATTATAAGTTATTTTGGAGAATAATGTAATAAACCATAAGATATATAATATTATTTTTTAAATAAAAAAAATCTAAACTATTACATAATAAACCTATTAATCTTAATTTATATTGTATATTATTATTCTCTGTACAATTAAAAAACATTTTTATGCAATATTCAATTATATCTGAATTTTTATTTAATCGCCATAAAAACCCTTCTTTTAATACAATGTATTGTTTTTACATTGTTTATTTTATAAGTAAGGAAAAATCAAACATTCGTTTTTCCTTTAATAGTTGGATTAACCAGTATATAAAAACCTAAATGGCATTTAAAACAAATTATCTAAAAACAAAAACTAATGAAGCTGAATTCTCTATATGATTCTACCTTAATGCTAATGTAAAAATATTATTAAATAATATATTAATATTATTTGTCCTAAGCAAGATCTATTTATCAATTTATTATTATTAAAGTAAATAATAATTAATTAATAAATAGTTTTGTTTGAGCCAATTTAAAAATTGTATTTTTATAAAGGTAATGTAATATAATTTCTAAAATTTGAAATATAGCTATTTTGATATATTTTTATCGGAGTTATATTTAAATATGTAGAAATATTGTTTATATCATATAAAAAAAATAATAGTAAATATAATTTAATTTGAATATATTTTTTTTATATAATATTTTAAGCATATGTAGATATAAGTTATCATAATGTAAAATTAAATTATTATACTGATAAAATGTTTCAAATAATAATAATCTCATTTTTAAAAAGATAAATATTTTTATCAAAAGAAATTAATTTTTATAGAAAAAACATATTTTCAAAATTTTAAGATAATTTATTTTAATTAATATTTTAAAAAATAGTTATTGAATTATTATTATTTTATATAATTTTAAATATTAAGTCATTAATAAAAATATTATGAAATTAATAATAATAAAAATAAAAAAATATAAAATAATAATTAATTAAAAAAATTAAGATAAATTAAAATAAAAAAGGATATTATAATATATGTATTAAATATTTATTTTTTATATATAAAAATATAAATAAAAAATTAATTAATATTTTAGATAAATATGTTAAATAAAATTAAAATTATTTAATTATTATTTTTTTTATTTACATAATAAGAATTATTAATATATTTAATTATATTTTTATAAAAATATAAATAAAATATATCTTATGAATAAAAAGTATGATTATTTATTAAAATTTTATATTATTTTTATTTAATGAATGTATATTTTATATTTCAATTTATTATTATATATGAATTAATATATTAATTTTTAAAAATTAATTAAAAAAAAAAAAAATACTTAAATATATTTATTTTAAAATAGATTATTAAAATATTTGTTTCTAATTTATTGATTAAAGATAATTTTATAGTTGATGTTGGGGTTGGGGTTGATTTTTGGAGTTGGAATTAGAGTTGGAGTTTGGGTTAGGGGTTGGTGGGGTTGGGGTTGGGGTTGGGGTTGGGGTTGGGGTTGGGGTTGGGGTTGGGGTTGGGGTTGGGG
>NW_004087349.1:0-12106 GCF_000220395.1 Ichthyophthirius multifiliis
TAAAAATTTATAAGATGACATAATTATTTTTCCTTCTATAGACACCTTATATGAAAATAGTAATAATTTGTAATTCGAATAAAGTTTTTCATAAAATAATAATAACATTGTCGAGAAATAAAAATCTATATAAGTAAAATCAAAAAAATAATGAAATTATAATATTTAATAATTTATTAAAGATTATATAATTTAAAAATATCGAATCTTAAGGAAATCGTTAGCCTATTAAGATTCAATTTAAAACAGCAAAAAAGAAGTCTAATAAAAAAACATTGTATGAGAAATTTATATTAAAACCAAATAGAAATTTAGAAATTTAAAAAAACTTATATTTCTTTAACTAGATAATAAATAATTAATAGAAATTATTATATATATTACAGAAGAAAATAACTTAACTTGTGGGTGGCTTTTATCTGAATGTATAAGGAAAATTTAATAAATAAAAAATATCGAAAATATATAGGTTGCTTAATTAATAACTAAAAATTAAAATATTCTTTTTGATTTTTATTTAACTTAATACCATAAATCTTTATAACCTATTTAGAATGGTGAAATTTTGATTCCTTATTATGAAAGTTATAAATTTTAAAAATATTTTTAATAAAATATGTATTAATATTTATTTTAATAATAATACTATTTTTTTTAATAATAGGTTCTGCTTTTTAAATTAACTCTAAAATCGAATTAAATTTAAATTATTTTGAAGTTCTTTTATAAATAGGTTAAGGTGGATATAGTAAAGTATATTTAGGTAAATATATATATATATATTATAAATATATATATATATATATATATATATATATAAAATATATATATATTTTAACATAATAATAAGAAAATCATATATATAAATTAATACATAAACAAATAAATTTATATAATTTTTTAAACAAAAATAATTAGCAAAAAGAAAAGACAATGGTCAATTTGTGGCTTTAAAAGTAATATAAAAATAATAAATAATAGACCGAAATAAGGAAATATATATCTATAATGAAAAAAAAGTAATGGAAATAATAAAGGACAGTGATTATTTTGTTAAAATATAATATTCTTTTTAAACAGTGTTATTTTAAATTATTTTTTATTAAAAAAAAGAAATAAAAAATATTAATTAATTTTTTTTTTAATCAAATCAGAAGCATAAATTAATTTTCGTATTAGAATATTGCCCTGGAGGTGAATTATTTTATCATTTAGAATAAAAAAGTAAATTTTCAGAAGAAGAATCTAAATTTTATTTTGCTTAAATACTCCTTTCTTTAGAATATTTACATTAAAAAAATATTATATATAGAGATTTGAAACCTGAAAATATAATTTTGGATATGGAAGGTTATATTAAAATTACCGATTTCGGATTAAGCAAAGTCCTCAACAATAAAGAAGATTTAAATTATACATATTGCGGAAGCTATGAATATATGGCACCAGAAATGCATATGAGAACAGGACATGGATTAAACTATGATTATTATACACTAGGGGTCATGCTTTATGAGTTAAATGCTGGAATTCCGCCTTTTTATTCATCAGATAAAATACAAATGAAGGAAAAAGTGCTTAATTAAGAACTAAAGTTCCCACCTTATTTTTCTAAAGAATTAAAGGAAATTATTAGTATGTTATTATGTAAAAATAACAAAAAAAGAGTAAATAATATCAATGAAATAAAAAAATTAAGTTGGTGCAAAAATATAAATTTCAAAGAAATTTAAGAAAAAAAAAGGTTGCACCTTTAAAACCTTAGATTTTAAATAAACTTTAATTTGACTTTTAATATTTAGATAATACAAGTATTTACTAATTAAAATAATCTAATAAAAATTTGTCTTTTTCAAATAATAATAATAATAATTATTCGTTTAATAGTTTTAATTAAAATGATAGTACATGTTCTAAAATGAATTTGGATTCACTTTTTAGTAGCAGAATAAATGAAAATGATATATTTATTAAAAATTTCAAAGATTTCTCATATTTTGGAGATGAAAATAATATTAGTTATACTGTGGAAAATATAAATAGAAAATTAAATTTTGAAAATAATAATTAAAATAGTGAAAATAATAATTAAAATAGTGAAAATAATATTAATATTAATAATAATAAAAAAATAAATAATAATAATAATAATAATAATAATAATAATAATATTAATGATCTTTTTTAAAGATCAGGAGAAAATTTTTTTGCTTATTCTTTTTTTGGAGATCATGTTATTGGACCTAAAATTTAAAGTTAATATATAAATAAAGTTATGGTTATGTAAGATTTAGATAATTATAAATCTAATGGATAAGAAATTGATATTTTATTTTGAAACTATTTAATTTTATTTTATAAATTTTTTTTGAATTTTTATTATTTTATAAAATTATTATTTATTTATATCATTATAATTATTTTTCATGTTTTAATAATTTTTATTTTTATTTTTAAATTTAAATTTTTTATTTTTTTAATTTAAAATATTTTAAATAATTCTCATAAAAAATCATCATTAATAAATAATTTAGTTTATGTAAAATTTACTAAATATAAAATATATTCTATTTTTAAATATAGCTTATATTTTTAGTTTTTTATATAATTTTTTTTCTTATTTTGAGTATAATATAATTTTTATATTTAATCCTTTTAATTATATTATTTTATTTTAATTAAAATCTACTACATAAACTTTTTTATACTTATATATTATTTATTTTTGTTATATATATTATATTAAACATACTATTAAATAAAAAAAAAAAAATTGAAATAAACTAAGTAAAATAATAGATACATTATTTTTATCAATATAAAAATAATATAAAAATATTTATTTTTATTTATTTTAATTTTCATATATATTTTTCTTAATAATTTTAATATATTTTTATTTTACTAATAAACTAGTTTTAACAAAAAACTATGTTAAATAATTTATGTATTATTAATTATAAAAATATATTGATATCTTTATATTTTAATTATTTTTTATTTTATCAATTAATAAATAATAAATTTATCTTTAGTTAAATATAATATTTTTTTTTAATAAAAAATAAATTTTATAAATTTAATTTAAGATTTATATTTTGTTTAATTATTATAAAAATTTTAAAAAATCAAAGTATTTTTATATTAATAAATATTTTCTATTTTTTATAAATTTTTATATTTTTTCTACAATCATTTTTTAAAAAAACTATTAACAAAAAAAATGGAAAACTATTGGTTTTTGTAGTTGATTAAGTTTTTTTTTAAAAAAAATACAAATAAAATAAAATGACAATGACAATGATCCCAAGAAATATAATATAAACTTAATATTAATAAATATTTTTTATAATGCCAGTTTTGCATTTAATTTAATATTAAAAATATAAATTCCTAGTTAATGATATATAATTCCCTTAAATTAATTTAATATTGTTCAATTTTTTTTTAAAAAAAGATTCTAGTGAATCTTCATAATAAATTTATATTATATATAATTAAATATATATATATTATATATAATATTTATATATTAAATACTAGTTATTTTATTTAATAAAAATAAATTTAATTTTCTATATTTTCAAATATATTATAAACAAACAAGTGTAATATAATAATATATATATATATATATGTTAATTTAAAATAAAGAAGAAAATATTTTGATCATAAAGTTTTATAATATTAGTTATTTATTTAATAAAATTAAGCAATATAATAGCTGATTAAAATAAAGAAATTTTTTTAAAATTTAAATTAAATATTATTTTTATATTAATTTTTAAATTTTTAATCATAAATTTGAAATTAAAACTAAATAAATAAAAAAATATATTTATAGTTAAGTATATTAGTTAAAAAAAGGATATAAATATATATAATTATAATATATATATATATAAATATTTATATATATTATTTTTATATTTTTTTTATATTTTTTTTATATTTTTTTTTAAATTTAATCTATTTTTAATAATATATTATTTAAATCGTAATTAATAAGCAACATATATATATACGTATAAATAAAATATCTTTTTAAAATATACTAATATTATTATTTGATTTATAATAATAATTATATAGTAATATTTTATATTCACACTTTAAATTAATAATGAATTTAATTATTATTTTTAATATAAATATAATTAATGTAAATTCCCTTTATTTATAAATTATAATATATTTATTCATTTTAAATAAATAATATATTTTTTTATTAAAAGTTTTATCCATATAAAAGCAAACATATTTTCAAATTATTAAAATATATTTTTCATTTTTATTTTAATTATAAGATGTTTAAATATGTATAAAACAAATAATAAAATATGTAATATTTTTTTTCTACAAAACATAATGTTTATAATATTTTAATTTTCTTTATATACTATTTAATTTTTTAAAATTATATATCAAAAATTAATTTTGAAAATATCTATTTTATTTAAAATAAAAAATACTTTTTAATTTTTATTGTACTTTTTTTATATATGGTTTGTTCGTTTCACTTTTAATAATTCTATATTGAAATCGCTTCAAAAATATTATATTTTCATTTTTCAAATAATTTAAGACTATCTTTTTCTTAGTTTGTTTTTTTATATAATATATTATTTATTTATTTATTTTTAATGCATTTGTTTTTGGTAATGTTAGTATAAATAAAAATGTATTAATGAGTTTTTTAATCTTTTATTCATTTAAAAACATAATAAAATTTAATTTTAAAATAATAAAAATTTTTATCTAAAAACGAAAAATAAAAATATTAAAGGGATTATCATTTAATATTTTCCTATATTAAACACAATTAATTTAATTTGAATTGAAAAAAGAAAAATGAAAAAACTACAAATATCAATAATATTAATATTATGTTTAGGTAAAAAAGAAAAGAAATATATAAATATTTATTGAAAAAATTAACAAAATTTTATTAAAAGGAATATGTTAATCAGTAAAGATATAATCAAATAATATAAATATAGATTAAAATGATCGTAAAACAATAAATTAAAAGTCAATTTTTTTAAAACAAAAAAAATGGAAATAACAAAATAGTAATAGAATAAGCAAGTATTGAATAATAAAATATGTTTTAAATGAAAAATTAGGATTAATTTTTAATTTTTTTTTATAAGTTGAAAATTAAAAAATATAAAAATATTAATTTAAATATTTTTAGATAGAAATTATTAAATAGATAATCATTAAATACGGTTTATTTATATGAGCTTATTAGCAATATTTACTATAGCAATTTTTGTTTTTGCGATGAGTTATTTGTTAGCTTATGTAAAATAATTTATTTATATTGAGATTTTTTAAGTTTTTTTTAAAAAAAATAAGGCTAAAAAATGCAAAATAATAACAAGTTAAATAGAAAAATATATTGAATTATAAAATCAATTATAAGAATAAAAATAATAAAATTTGTAATAATAATAATTATAATAAAGTTATTCAATATTTACTTTGTGAAAATTAAATAAAAAAGTATTATAATAATAATATTTTCAAAAATATATTAATAAGTACAGAAAAGATAGTTAAATAATATTAAATTATATATTATATAATTTCAATTTACATATATTCGATTTTTGCCAATTGAAACTACATATATTTTGATAATTTTTAACTTATTTATTTTTAATAAATTTCGTTTTCTATTATATTAAAATTAAGCAATTTCATATAATATTTGATAAATATATATATAGTAAAATATTTTTATTAAAATAAAATTTTAAAAAGTAAAATATAAATAAATTATAAAATTTATTGAAATAAAAAATAATAATAAAATAAAAATATAAAAAAAAAATAATATTTTATGTATAATAAATAATTTAAAAATTTGTTATATATAAAATAATATTTTTTACATTTTATAATAAAAAATAAAATAAAAATAAAATTAATATAAATAAAAAAATATTTCAATTAAATAAAAAATAAAATAAATAAATTATATTAAATATTGTAAAAAAAATAAGTATAAGGTGTTTATTTATTATTTTAAAAAATGCAAAAAAAATAAAATTATATTTAATTTATTTAAATTATTATATAATTTGTATTTTAATTTTTATAGAAAATCTAATTTTTTTTATTATTATTTTAAATTTATTTGTTTCTATATATAATTTTAACTTTTTTAAAGTTTTTTATATTAGAAAATAATTTGATAATTTTTATAGTCTTTTATTTCATTTTTTTTTTAAAAATATAAAACAATATTTATAAAATAATAAAAATGATAATTTATTAATTTTCTAAATTATATAAAATTTATTTATAATTATTCTTCTTTTTTTATTTAAAAAAAGTTCTTTTGTACATATATATATTTTATAAAGAAAAATGTAAATTTTATTTTTAATATTATTTTTAAATAATAGAAAATTTATTATGTTTATATTTTTGAAAAAAATACTATCAAATTCCTTTTTTTAATTACCAAATTATATTTTTCTTTTTTTCTATATTTTTTCTTTATTAATTAAAGTAATTAGATTGGTTGTTATTTTTATGAATTGTTTATTATTGATTTTACCTTTTTTAATATAAATTTTAAAATCTTGTTTATTTAGTTTAGTTTTTATTTTTTTTTGAATGTTTTTCTTTATATTCATATTATAATTTTTAGTTTTAATAAAGTAATTATTACCTTTAATTTTAAAAAAAATATATTTTGAAGAGATTAATAAAAATTAATAAAAATTAATAAAAAATAATATTATATTATTAAAATACCCTTTATATTAAGTTTCTCATTTATAATTATAAATTTTTTTAACTTTAATATAAAGTTAATTATAATTGATTAATTAGTATGCAGTAAAAAAAAAATTCTTGTACTTGTTTCCATATAATTAGTAAATATAATAATAATTTTATTATAATTAGAAATGACATTTAAATATAATTATCTATGTATTTTAATTTTATACTTTTAGAGCTTACTTTGCGAAAATATTAATTTTAGATAATATTAATAAATTTTTTAATATATTTTAAATAAATATGTAAATATGCGGACGAATTTAATAAACTAATATTTGGAATCAAATAAATTTTAATTATTATTATTTATTATTTATATAAAATTAAATAAATAATATCATTTTTTTATTGTTTATTGTTTATTTGTTTTTTTTGTTTTTTTTTTTGTTTTCTAAAAAAAAACAAATAAAAATAAAAATATTAAAATAAAAAAAACATGGATTAGTATAATTTAAATGAGATTTTATTAGATAAAGATTGCCAATAAAACTATGAAAAAAACGAAATATAATATGAAAAAAAAGAAAGTGAAGACGGATAAATTTATAATTAAAAAATTTAAATAAATTCATTTTAAAATAATAAAAAATAAACTAATATAAAACTCAAAAATAAAATATCTAAAAAAGAAGAAAATTCAACAAAAAAATCATAATAAATCACAAAAAATAAATTAAATAGCAAAAAAAAGCCAACAATATTAAATTATAGATCAGATACTCCCGATTTGTTACTAAGTTTAATAGATTCTTTAATATAAAAAGACATATTTTAAGTTTTAAGGAAATAATTTGCTAACACATATGTAGACGATCTTTTAAATGAATGCGAGTAATCATAATAAATAGAAAATATAAAAGATGTTCTATTTTTAATACCTATGAATATTCGAAATACATATAAATATAAGACTATAATAATGAAAAAAAAGGAAGAAATAACAAAAAAAATATTGAATTAAAACTTAATGAAAATAATTATAATATATTTTAAAATTATATTAATGTTTTTTATTAATAAAATGGTGACGTTTTTTATTTCTAGAAATAAATTTTAAACGAAAATCTTATAAATTATTTAAGTCAAACTTAAATTTTTAATATTGATAAAATTAGAGAAAGAGTATTTTAATTTATAAATATATTAAAAAATAAAATTAAAAAATTAAAGGTTAAAAATAATATTTATTATCAATATGAAAAATTCGATTTAGATATTAAAAAATTATTCAATTTTACTTTAATTTTTAGATGTTAAAGTATGAATTCTTATAAATACATCAATTATTTAATTCAATAATACGAATAGAATGTATAAAATAATAATATAATCAATAAATTCATAGAAATGAAGAAAAATGACCTTTTTAATTTACTAAATATTGATTTATGTAATAAATTAAAAGTTAAAAAATGGCCTATAATACCCTAATATTACCGAAATTATGAATAAATAGAAGATTTTTGTATATAGCCGATGTCTTGGGAAAATAAAATATAGGAAAAAATAAGGTCAGAGAAAAATCCGAGTAAATGTGATAATAAATGTGTTTGCGAAAATTTAGAAAAAATGGGAAAATTCGATTTAGAGAAAAGTACTTGGAAAAGCAAATGCCCAAACAGGGGAAATCGAATAGAATGTAAAGATTGCAATTGTAAGAATTAAAGTATATCTAAAAAAGAGAAAAAAATTATAGGATAAGATGTAGAAGAAAATGTTAGTTGGGGAATCGATTTATATACAAAAAAAAATATTTTTTATGTTATTAATGAATGTGCATCTGATAAAGATAAAAATTAATTTATTTAATTTTAACTATTAAAGGCAGTTAATTTATTAAAGGAAAACGGATGGGATATTTAAAAGGTTTGCTAGTTTATTATAGATAATAGTTAAAAGAAATGCTAAATAGGATAAGATTATAGAAATTATCTTTTTTCTAATTAAGATAAGAAGTTCTCAAAATGTATTTTAAATTGTATTTTATTCATGTAATAGGAAGTTATAAGTAAAAATTTAGATAAAAATAATATTTTTTAGGAAGCATTTAGAATTCATACTAAAGGAATAGGATTAACTTGTATAAAGTAATTATTTTTTATTATAAAAAATAATAATAATAATATATATAAATATAATATTATTATATAGTTCTTAAGGTATACAAAAAAATGAGTTTATTACTGAGTATGTAGGGGAAATATATGAACCTTGGAGATGGTTTGAAAAATAAGACTTACTTAAAAAATTTATAAAGGAAAATAATTAGTAAAATATATTGCCAGATTTTTGGAATATTATGCTAGAAATTCATAAAGATGATCCTAAAGGATATGATATTTTGGTAATTTTATATACATAAATATATACAAAAATTTATACTTTTTATAAAATATATTTAAATAATTTATAAAAAAAATCAATATATATATAAATATATAATTTTATTTATTGTAAATATATTTTTATATATATATATATTACATATATTATATTTATTTACATATATGATTATTAAATAAAGTTTATTGATCCTATTATTAAAGGTAATTTTTCAAGCAGATTAAACCATTCCTGTTAGGCTAATTGTGGAACTGTCCCCGTTATTAATAATGAAGGAAAATATGTTATTGGATTATATGCTATGTAATAAATTAGTTATGGAGAAGAATTGTAAATAATTAAATAAATACAATTTTTTTTTAATGTTTTTAACAAAGGACTTTCGATTATATGGCAGTTACAGAAAGTAAATAAGAACATAATGTAGATTAAATTTTTTTTGAAAATTTTTAAATAAATAAATATATAATTTAGAGGGCTTTATGTTTATGTGGATCAAGTAAATGTAGAGGAAAATATCTAGAATTATCAACTACAGGTATAAAAGAATATAATTAAATACTTGAAGATATAAGTTGCTTTTTACATCGAACTTATATTTTAGAATATTCTTGTAGAAAAAATGTATAATTAAATGCAGAAGATGAAGTATTTATATATTTATAATATTAAAATAAATATAAAAATAGTAACTTTTAGAATCAGAAAGCTTTAGAAGTAATATCAAATAAGGATGCCCTATTTGGCTTTTAAAATGGATATGTTAAAGTCTTAGAATTATTAATTAAGAATATAATATTTTCTTATAAGAATTAAGGAATAAAAATAAATATACAAATTTTAGAATATTAAAATATTAAGCATAAACAAAAAAAGATAATAGAATTTAAAATTTAGTAATAACAATTAATAAGGTAAAATATTTTATTAATAAAACAAATGATCCTAAGCCTCCTTTATAATAATTGAATTAAGAAGTAAACATATATATATATATATATTTTTAAATATATATATATATATATATGATATATTTTTAAATAATTATATTATAAAGTATATATTAAATATATTATGGCTTAATGATAAATAATATTCTATAAAAGAAGGAATAAATGAAATTTTATAAAATATTCCTGATAATGAAACTAATTATTAGTATGTAATATATTCAAGAAATTTAATCAATTCTATAGACAAATAAGTACAGATTTATAATTCTTTTAAATAATATTCTTAATCTTTATTACTAATAAGATTTGGATTACTTACTATTAGTGATTTTCTTTAATAAATTTAAAATTAATAAATAACTTCTAGTCTTTTACATTTTCATGCTTTTACTCATATTTATTTTACAAATTATGCATATAAATAATTTACTAGTGAAGAAATACTTATATAGAAAGGAGATGTTATTAATGTAGAACTTTACGAAGAAAAACAGTCGCAAAATTAAGAATAGGGGTTAGATAATTTCCTAAAAAAACTTTCTAAAACATATTAATCATTATTTGTATGGGGGCAATTAAATATTTGGTATAAATAATCAGTAGCTAATCCAGGAAATTTACTTTCAGCAGAAAGAAGAGGAACAATAGTTTATCCTTGTTTGCAAAACTTCATCAGCATTCAAAATGATAAAAAGTATTAATGTAGTAAAAGTATAATTAATTAAATATAAAAACAAAGAAATAAATATTGGGAAGTAGAAGAATTTAAGAAATATAATTTTAAAAATAATAACGGGTATAAAAAAAATATATATATATAAAATATATACTTATAAATATATATATATATATATATATATATATATATAATATATTATATATTAAGAATAAATTTTAATTATTTAATTTATATTTAAATATATATAATTATATATATAAATTTATTTTTCTCTTTTATATTTTATATATATGCATTTTTATATATATATATTATCTATTTTTTTCTTTTTTTTTTTATAGATTTTTTGGTAGTTTCTTATATGATAGTTTTTGTTATAAAGATTTTATTCCAAATTATACTGAATTAGTATTAAGTAGTCATTTAAAAAGTTTTAATCAGAAAATAAGTTGTTTTAAAGAAATAGAAATTAAATGTTCGGATTTGTAATAATAGGAAATTGAAAATATTATATATAGTTTTATTAAATTATGTCCTGAGAATTATTAATAAGAATTTTATGATATAAATAATAAAAAAATAAATAAATGCTTAGAAAAATAAAATATTAAAAATGAATAAAATATTGAGGATGTTTATATTTAAGAAAATATTGTTTAGGATGTTAAACTTGATTTTATTTAAAATAATTTTGATAATTTTTCTATTCTAGAAAATAATTGTTAAAATTTTTATTTTTAGGATAAAAAAAATGAAGATATAAATATAAAATAATAAAATTTATTGGCTTGAAAGAAAAAAAATTGTATTTTATTAATTTATATATATTTATATATAAATATTTATATTTTTATATTTTTTTCATTAAATTTAATTTAATAAACTTTTGATGTTTTCTATTTTTTTACTAATTTGTAATTTTTGTTCATTTATTTTTAATTTTCAAACTATTATATATATATATTTATCTAAGATAATATAATATATACCTGTAATTATATATAAAACTTTTATTATTTATATATGTTAAATTTTTATTTTTTATTAACTATATATTGTTTTTATGCTATTTATTGATATATAATAAAATCCTTTTTATTTTATTTTTTATTTTATATATTCTTTATTATAATCTAATTTTTTACTTATTTTTATAAAAATTTCTATCTTTTTATTATTCATATATATATATATATATATATATATTTCTTCTAATAAAAAGAAGTAATTTCTTATATTTTATTACTTAATAAAAGGTATTTGTTGTTTGTTTTTTCTAGTATTTTAATTTTCTTTTTTTTTTTATTTTTCTATAGTATATTATTTTTTT
>NW_004087852.1:0-7726 GCF_000220395.1 Ichthyophthirius multifiliis
ACTATACTAAAAGAAATCATAATGATTATTTATTGTTGTTGTTTACACTACTTATTTTAATATTAATTAATTAATTTTTTAAAAATTAATATATATATATATATATATATATATTGTTTAATACTTTCTATTTTTAATTTTAAATAGATAAATTGAATATACTATGGAATTTTATTAAATATTACAGACTATTTATTATAAAAAATTATAAAAATTATATTTATTATATTATGTATTACTCCCTATTTATTATAATAAAGTTTGATAAACATTAATTAGAAATGCTTTTTCATTTAATATATTACTTTCTATTTATTAATAAAATAGGTTTTTTTAATTAATAATGTAATATTATTATTATTATTATTACAAACTTTTTTATTAAGAATTAAAATCAATTTAATTTTATTTAATATATTACTCTCTTTAATATAAAATTAATATATATAATCTAAAAATATTATTTTATTTAATATATTACAATCTATTTTCAATAATAATATATAAATTTAAACTAAAAATGCTATTTTATTTAATATTACTTCCTATTCATATTTTGAAGTTTATAAATATTAAAACTAAATGCAAAATGCAAATTTATTTAATATATTACATCCTATTTTTAATATAAATAAAATGCTATTTTATTAAATATTACCAGCTATTATAATTAAAAATTATTAAAGTTACACTTCAAATAATATTACTTCCTGTTTTTTTATTTATGAATTTAATTGAAACATAAATATCTATCATATGTAATAATACTTACTTTTATAGTAAAAATAATAATATAGATTAAAAACTAAAATTATATTTTATTTTTTAATTACTTTCTATTTTTAATAAAAATTTATTCATTTTTATACTAAAATTATATTTAATTTATATTACTTTCTATTTTATTTAAAAAGTGACATATTAAAAAACTAAAAATGCTATTTTATATATAATTACACTCTATTTTTTTTAAAAGTTATACATTAAAATTAAAATACTATTTTATATATAATTACAATCTATTTTATTTAAAAAAATTGATATATTTATAACTATAAATGCTATTTTATTTAATATTACTTTCTATTATTAATAAAAAATTGATAAATTTAAACTTTAATGCTATTTTTTGAATCATACATTCTATTTTTACTATAAATTTTAATTAATAATGATATTTTAAATAAATTTACAATCTATTTTAAATAAAAATTTAAACTAAGTATGCCATATTAAATAATTTTACTATCTTAATAGAATAAAAATTAAAACTAATAATGATATTTTTTTTAATAATACACGCTATTTTTTATTTAAATGATTAAAAATCTTCAATTAAAAATAATATTTTATTTAATATAAAATCCTAATTTAAATAAATAATTAATATATATTAAACTTTTTTAACTCAATATATTTTACAATCTATTTTAAATAAAAAGATTATTAATTACGTAAAAAATGCAATTATTTATTTTATTTAATATTACATGCCATTATTTATATAAAAAATTATAAATTAAAACTAAATAAGATTTTTATTTAATTTTATATAAAATTATTATCTATTGTTTTTAAAAAAAACAAATAAATAATATATTTAGATAAGTTATTTATTTAATATTAAATTACAATCTTATTTAATCAATGAAATTGATTAAATATAACTTTGATGTTATTATATTTAATATTACAATCTTTTTATATTAAAAAAGTTAAAATATTAATGATATTTTTATTTTAATATTACAGTCTATTTTTAATTAAAATTAATAAATATAAACTAAAAGTTCTATTTATACTCCCTATTTTTAATTATAAAAAGGTTTATATACATAAATTAAAATTCATATTATTTAATATTACAAACTATTTTTTTTTAAAAATATAAAATAAATTCAAATTAAAAATTTTTTTTATATCATATTACTGGCTAATTTTTTATAACAAAAAATTTAAACTTAAAATGCTATTTATTTAAATTATATTACAACCTATTTTATTAAAAAAAATTAATTTAAAACTAAAAATTATACTTTAAATAATATTACTGACTATTATAATTTAAAAATAGATTTAAAAGGTAATTTTATTTGATATTACTAACTTTTAATTAATTAAAAAAATATATTATATAAAAAATAAATATTTATTCTAATATTACCAACTATTTTTAATAAAAAATTTATAAATTTTAACTAATAATTCAATTTTTTTAATATACAATATCCTATTTTTTAAAAAAATAACGATATATTATAACTAAAATACATTTCATTTAAATATTACTTTCTATTTTAAATATAAAATTTAATAAAATATGTTGTTATATTTAATATAACGTCCTATTTTAAATAAAAATTAATAGTTTAAATTAAAATTCTTTTTTATTATATATTACTAGCTATTTATAAAAAATATTCGATAAATTTAAACATAAAATAAATCTAATATTTATTATTACAATCTATTTTTAATAAAATATTTATATATTTAATATAAAATCTTAAAATATTAAAATTACTCCCTATTTTAACATTTTATTATTAAAATAAAAATTCTTTTTATTTAAATACTTGCTTTTTTAAAAAACATTTTATATTTAAATTAATTATAATTATTTAACTTTCTATTTTTTGTTTATTAATTTGGTATTTATTTATTTTTAATACGCACTTTTTATTTTATTATAATATTTATTTTGAATGAATATTATTTTTACATTATAAATCTTGATTATAATTTAGTTTTTTTTTTATGTTATTAATTACTCTCTATAATATTATTTAAATATATTTAATTTTTTTTTTACCTATATAAATGGAAGTTAATTTAAAAAAAAAAAATTTAGAAATAAATTTTACACACTAATAATTTATTTTTAATTATTGTTTTTAATAATAATTTTCAATATTTACCTACTATTTTAAAAATTTATTTTATTATTTATAATAATTTTTTTTTATTTATTTCATACTAACTATAAAGAATATTATTATTTTTATGTTTAATTTTTTTTTACGCACTATTTTTTTTTAATATATTAAATAATTTTTTTTATATATATATATATTTTTATATTTACAATCTTTTTTATCTTATAATTATAAATTTTTGAATAATATATTACATCCTTATTTTTTATATAAAAATATTATTAATATAATATAATTTTATTATATATTCTTACGCTCTTGAAATAATATTAATTTTTTTTAAAACATAAATACATTTCAAATTTTTAATTTTTACATACTAAAAAATTTATTTATATTATTTATTTTTAACAAATTAATTGTTACATGCTTTTTTAAGTACAGAAATTTTAAAAAAATATTTTTAATTAAAATTTAATAAAATATTTTTTGATGATTACACACTAATATTAAATATTATTTAAGGTTTAAATAATAAATATTTTTACAGCCTTTATTATTTTATTTTAAAATAATATTTAATACTTTTATAATAAAATATGTTTTTACCTTAAACAAATAAAAATAGTTTTTTAGAAATAATGGAAAAACTATATTAATTATATTTTTTACACACTATTAAAAAGCAAAAAAAAAAATATAAATAAAAAAAAAAAAAATTATTTAATATATTTATAATTTCTAAAAAATAAATAGATTTTATCTTTATTATATTATATAAAAAAATTACTTAGCTTTAAACCTAATATAGAAGAGTAAATAAAGTAAGAATTAACAAATAAATGTAAATCTTAAAGAGATAATAATAAAAAAGTTAATAAATAAAAAATTTTATACATTTGACATTCTATATAATTTTTATATATATTTTTTTATTTTAATAAAATAATTTTATAATAATATTAAATTAAAAAAAATTAAATATATAATATAAAATAAATATTATAAATTAAAAATAATTTTTAATTATTTATTATTAAGTAATATATTATTTTATATAAAAATAAAAATCTATTATTATGTTTACGAAAAAAAAATATAAATATTTATAAATATATATAAATATATTATATATATTAATATATTATTAAAAAATTTAAAAATTTTTATAATGGAAAAATTTAAAAGTTATAAAATACATAAATAAAATTTTTATATAATATTTAACAGATAAAATATAAATATATTAAATATATTTCATAAATTTTATATTAATTAGTATAAATATATAAATATATACATATATAAAAATAACAAAAATTTATTATAATAAAATATTTAAAATTTATTTTATTTATGAATATATAATTATTTAAAGAGATATTTAATTTAAAATATAATTTAATTTTTTTTTATATAAATACTTAAAAATTAAAAATGTAAAATAAATATATTATATTTATTAATAAATATAAGAATATTTATATTAAAAATTAAGTTTAAAAATAATTTGATAAATTTTAATATTAATATTTATATTAAATTATTAATAATTAGTTCTTGTTAAGTTTTTTCTTAAAGTTACAAAATAAAAAAAAATAATTTTATTAAATAAATATTAATAAATAAGTAGAAAATCTAATTTTAAATAATAAAATGTATATATATATATAATTATATATTTATATATTTATTTATTTACATATTTATATATATTTATATTTTTTATTTTTTTATATATTATAATAATAGTACATATTATTATTATAATTTTTTTTATTTTAAAAAAATATATATTTTGTAACAAAATTTTTTGATTATAATTAATTTAAATTCTTTTTTATTTTGAATATGATTTTATATTAAAATAAATTTATTATTATAATTAAATTTTTTTATTTTAATAAAAATATTCTTTATTTTGTTTTCTTTAATTTTTTTTATATATATTTTATAGTATTAAACTTTTTACTAATTTGCTAATAGTATATAGTTTATTTACTTATAATAATTTTTAGTTAAAGATAATATTTTTTATAATTTCTTTATTTATATTTAATTTTATTTTTAATTACTATAATTTTTATATTAAATTATTTTTAACTTTTTGATTTTTGATATATTTTTATATTAATATTTTAATTTATATTTAATTTATTTATTTTGCATTTTTTTTCTTTTGTTATTTTTCTATAACTTTAATTTAATTTTTAATTCGTTTGCTTTTTTAATACTTTTCGAATTTTTTAATATTTTTATTATAATATCTTACTTAAGATATTCTTTTAAATTTGCATTTTAAATAACTTTAAATTTTTTGTTTATTTTAATTTATAATTATTAATTTACCATCTATTCCCTTTTTCATAACTATTTATGAATTTAACTTTTTAATTATTATAAAACTACTTTATTTTAATTTTTTTCTTAGTATTATTAAATTAAAATTTAATTCTTTTTTTGATGTAATTTATTGAGAGTCTTTTTCTTTTTTTCATATATATTATATCAAAAGAATATATATTAAAAAAGCATTTTTATATCATATTAAAAAATATATTTAAGTTATATTCTTTAAATTTAGCATTATAAAATATTATAAAAAAAATTATTTATAAAAATATAATATATATATAATAATATATATATATATATATATGACAATATTTGTTTTTATTTTTTTTAATATGTTACTTTTTCCCAATCGTATTTAATAATTATAAACTAAAGTAATTATTTTTTTTATTTAATCCTTATATATTTTATATACTCTTTATAAATCTTCTAATTTACATTTTTTATCATTTTTTACATAAATCTAAGAATTTTAAAAATTTAAAAAAGTTAAATGTTTTACATTAACAAAAACTCCATTTCCATGAATTTTATATAAAAGCTGACATAGTTTTTTTAAACCTAAAAATTTATTCAATTTAAAATAAAAACTATATCAATATTATTATATTGACAATACAATTCCTTAAAATAGCAAAAAAAAAACTTAAAAAAAAAGTATTTATTAATTTAATTCAAGAGAATGAAAAACATTGAATTGTTTATTTTATAAAAACAGTTCTTTTACCTTTATAAATTTACTAAAGTGGCATTTTAATCTGAAAATTTTTAAATTATGCAAAATAATTAAATTTTAAAACTTATATTTCCAAACATAATATTTCATTATCATATATAGCTTTTGCTTTTCTAAATAAAAATAGGATCCTGGATTATTTTACAAATAAAAATATATACAATAAAGAATGGGCTCTAAAAATTATATTTATATTTATTAAATTTATAAAGCTAAAGCTAATTTATTTAAAAATTGAAATATTTAAATGTAAAAAAAAAATCGTGAATATATTTAATTTAATACTTTATGTATTAAAAAGCATTCTAAAGATATTATTTCTTCTATATAATTAAAATAACATTAAATAAGATAAAATAAATATCATATATTAATTGATTAAATGTCTAAAGACTTATGTGAATAATGAGTTATAAGAGATAAAAATAACAATTTTGTTAAGAGAAAGGCTAATATATTTAAATAAAATTGATTATTTAATTTTTTTTATTTATTTATACAAAGTTTAAATCAACAACATAATTATAGTAAATAATAATACATTTAAATAATTATCTTAATAAAAATTTATTTTAATATAAAAGTGTTTAATATTTCTATTTGTAAGAATAATAAAATAAATTTATTAAAGATAATAAATCTTATATTTTTTATTTAAATTTAAAAAATATAATATATTATAAAAATATATTAATATGAAAATAAACAATATGATAATTTATATGTAAAAATATAGTATAAAAATTTTAAAAATATATTAATATTTATATAAAATTAAATAAATATAATAATAATTGAAATATTATTATTTGCATTTAGATATATAAAATATTAGATATTTTATTTTAATTTATATTTATTAAATATATGAATCATTAATTTTTAAAAAAAAAATTTAAAAAAAGATAATATTAATATAATATGAATAAAAAAAATTATTATTATTGATAAAATAATTATAATATAAAATATTTATAACTATATTAATATTTATATATATTTTTTATCTTTTTAATATATTTTTAATATTTTTCTTTATGCTCATATTAATTTTTTTCTTTTAATAAAATATTTTTTATTTATATATTATTCTTAAAAAATTACATTGTATTCTCTTTCTGAATAAAATTTATAATTATGTTTTTATAATTAATTAAATTTTTTCAAATTTTTTACCTTTTTATAAAATTTGATTTAATTTTTTTATTTTCTTAGATACTTTGATTTGCTTTTATTATAAAATAAAATATTTATTATAAATTTTTTTAAATAATAAAAATTAAAAAATAATAGTAATATATAATATTTTTCATCATAATTATTTAAAATTTTAATAAGTTTTTTTTATTTTTTTCTCAATTTAAATTATAAATTACTTCGTTCTTTTTAAGTATATCCTAAAAATTTTATATAATTAAATAATTGTACACACTTATTTAATTTATTTATATAAAATAATTTGTAAAAATAAAAAATACTTCCTATTTTTAATAAAAAAATAAATAAAAAAAAATTAAAAATATAAAAAAATATTACATCCTATTTTAAATTAATAGAAATACAAAAATGGATTTTACTTTCTATTATTAATTTAAAAGTATTAATTTATATATATTAATAGAAAATACAAGCTTTTGATATAATTTAAAATTATTAGATTATATATTTATATATTTATATATATATATATATATATATATAATTACTTCCTTTAATATAACTTAAAATTTTTTAAATTTTAAAATTAATTAAAAAATAA